>NW_027458913.1:0-33189 GCF_050624435.1 Tenrec ecaudatus
CCCCTAGCCTTCAGGCTAGGGCACCCCTAGGCTTCAGGCTCGGGCTCCCCTAGGCTAAGGCTAGGGCTCCCCTAGCCTTCAGGCTAGGGCACCCCTAGGCTTCAGGCTCGGGCTCCCCTAGGCTAAGGCTAGGGCTCCCCTAGCCTTCAGGCTAGGGCACCCCTAGGCTTCAGGCTCGGGCTCCCCTAGGCTAAGGCTAGGGCTCCCCTAGCCTTCAGGCTAGGGCACCCCTAGGCTTCAGGCTCGGGCTCCCCTAGGCTAAGGCTAGGGCTCCCCTAGCCTTCAGGCTAGGGCACCCCTAGGCTTCAGGCTCGGGCTCCCCTAGGCTAAGGCTAGGGCTCCCCTAGCCTTCAGGCTAGGGCACCCCTAGGCTTCAGGCTCGGGCTCCCCTAGGCTAAGGCTAGGGCTCCCCTAGCCTTCAGGCTAGGGCACCCCTAGGCTTCAGGCTCGGGCTCCCCTAGGCTAAGGCTAGGGCTCCCCTAGCCTTCAGGCTAGGGCACCCCTAGGCTTCAGGCTCGGGCTCCCCTAGGCTAAGGCTAGGGCTCCCCTAGCCTTCAGGCTAGGGCACCCCTAGGCTTCAGGCTCGGGCTCCCCTAGGCTAAGGCTAGGGCTCCCCTAGCCTTCAGGCTAGGGCACCCCTAGGCTTCAGGCTCGGGCTCCCCTAGGCTAAGGCTAGGGCTCCCCTAGCCTTCAGGCTAGGGCACCCCTAGGCTTCAGGCTCGGGCTCCCCTAGGCTAAGGCTAGGGCTCCCCTAGCCTTCAGGCTAGGGCACCCCTAGGCTTCAGGCTCGGGCTCCCCTAGGCTAAGGCTAGGGCTCCCCTAGCCTTCAGGCTAGGGCACCCCTAGGCTTCAGGCTCGGGCTCCCCTAGGCTAAGGCTAGGGCTCCCCTAGCCTTCAGGCTAGGGCACCCCTAGGCTTCAGGCTCGGCTCCCCTAGGCTAAGGCTAGGGCTCCCCTAGCCTTCAGGCTAGGGCACCCCTAGGCTTCAGGCTCGGGCTCCCCTAGGCTAAGGCTAGGGCTCCCCTAGCCTTCAGGCTAGGGCACCCCTAGGCTTCAGGCTAGGGCTCCCCTAGGCTAAGGCTAGGGCTCCCCTAGCCTTCAGGCTAGGGCACCCCTAGGCTTCAGGCTAGGGCTCCCCTCGGCTAAGGCTAGGGCTCCCCTAGCCTTCAGGCTAGGGCACCCCTAGGCTTCAGGCTAGGGCTCCCCTCGGCTAAGGCTAGGGCTCCCCTAGCCTTCAGGCTAGGGCACCCCTAGGCTTCAGGCTAGGGCTCCCCTCGGCTAAGGCTAGGGCTCCCCTAGCCTTCAGGCTAGGGCACCCCTAGGCTTCAGGCTAGGGCTCCCCTCGGCTAAGGCTAGGGCTCCCCTAGCCTTCAGGCTAGGGCACCCCTAGGCTTCAGGCTAGGGCTCCCCTCGGCTAAGGCTAGGGCTCCCCTAGCCTTCAGGCTAGGGCACCCCTAGGCTTCAGGCTAGGGCTCCCCTCGGCTAAGGCTAGGGCTCCCCTAGCCTTCAGGCTAGGGCACCCCTAGGCTTCAGGCTAGGGCTCCCCTCGGCTAAGGCTAGGGCTCCCCTAGCCTTCAGGCTAGGGCACCCCTAGGCTTCAGGCTAGGGCTCCCCTCGGCTAAGGCTAGGGCTCCCCTAGCCTTCAGGCTAGGGCACCCCTAGGCTTCAGGCTAGGGCTCCCCTCGGCTAAGGCTAGGGCTCCCCTAGCCTTCAGGCTAGGGCACCCCTAGGCTTCAGGCTAGGGCTCCCCTCGGCTAAGGCTAGGGCTCCCCTAGCCTTCAGGCTAGGGCACCCCTAGGCTTCAGGCTAGGGCTCCCCTCGGCTAAGGCTAGGGCTCCCCTAGCCTTCAGGCTAGGGCACCCCTAGGCTTCAGGCTAGGGCTCCCCTCGGCTAAGGCTAGGGCTCCCCTAGCCTTCAGGCTAGGGCACCCCTAGGCTTCAGGCTAGGGCTCCCCTCGGCTAAGGCTAGGGCTCCCCTAGCCTTCAGGCTAGGGCACCCCTAGGCTTCAGGCTAGGGCTCCCCTCGGCTAAGGCTAGGGCTCCCCTAGCCTTCAGGCTAGGGCACCCCTAGGCTTCAGGCTAGGGCTCCCCTCGGCTAAGGCTAGGGCTCCCCTAGCCTTCAGGCTAGGGCACCCCTAGGCTTCAGGCTAGGGCTCCCCTCGGCTAAGGCTAGGGCTCCCCTAGCCTTCAGGCTAGGGCACCCCTAGGCTTCAGGCTAGGGCTCCCCTCGGCTAAGGCTAGGGCTCCCCTAGCCTTCAGGCTAGGGCACCCCTAGGCTTCAGGCTAGGGCTCCCCTCGGCTAAGGCTAGGGCTCCCCTAGCCTTCAGGCTAGGGCACCCCTAGGCTTCAGGCTAGGGCTCCCCTCGGCTAAGGCTAGGGCTCCCCTAGCCTTCAGGCTAGGGCACCCCTAGGCTTCAGGCTAGGGCTCCCCTCGGCTAAGGCTAGGGCTCCCCTAGCCTTCAGGCTAGGGCACCCCTAGGCTTCAGGCTAGGGCTCCCCTCGGCTAAGGCTAGGGCTCCCCTAGCCTTCAGGCTAGGGCACCCCTAGGCTTCAGGCTAGGGCTCCCCTCGGCTAAGGCTAGGGCTCCCCTAGCCTTCAGGCTAGGGCACCCCTAGGCTTCAGGCTAGGGCTCCCCTAGGCTAAGGCTAGGGCTCCCCTAGCCTTCAGGCTAGGGCACCCCTAGGCTTCAGGCTAGGGCTCCCCTAGGCTAAGGCTAGGGCTCCCCTAGCCTTCAGGCTAGGGCACCCCTAGGCTTCAGGCTAGGGCTCCCCTAGGCTAAGGCTAGGGCTCCCCTAGCCTTCAGGCTAGGGCACCCCTAGGCTTCAGGCTAGGGCTCCCCTAGGCTAAGGCTAGGGCTCCCCTAGCCTTCAGGCTAGGGCACCCCTAGGCTTCAGGCTAGGGCTCCCCTAGGCTAAGGCTAGGGCTCCCCTAGCCTTCAGGCTAGGGCACCCCTAGGCTTCAGGCTAGGGCTCCCCTAGGCTAAGGCTAGGGCTCCCCTAGCCTTCAGGCTAGGGCACCCCTAGGCTTCAGGCTAGGGCTCCCCTAGGCTAAGGCTAGGGCTCCCCTAGCCTTCAGGCTAGGGCACCCCTAGGCTTCAGGCTAGGGCTCCCCTAGGCTAAGGCTAGGGCTCCCCTAGCCTTCAGGCTAGGGCACCCCTAGGCTTCAGGCTAGGGCTCCCCTAGGCTAAGGCTAGGGCTCCCCTAGCCTTCAGGCTAGGGCACCCCTAGGCTTCAGGCTAGGGCTCCCCTAGGCTAAGGCTAGGGCTCCCCTAGCCTTCAGGCTAGGGCACCCCTAGGCTTCAGGCTAGGGCTCCCCTAGGCTAAGGCTAGGGCTCCCCTAGCCTTCAGGCTAGGGCACCCCTAGGCTTCAGGCTAGGGCTCCCCTAGGCTAAGGCTAGGGCTCCCCTAGCCTTCAGGCTAGGGCACCCCTAGGCTTCAGGCTAGGGCTCCCCTAGGCTAAGGCTAGGGCTCCCCTAGCCTTCAGGCTAGGGCACCCCTAGGCTTCAGGCTAGGGCTCCCCTAGGCTAAGGCTAGGGCTCCCCTAGCCTTCAGGCTAGGGCACCCCTAGGCTTCAGGCTAGGGCTCCCCTAGGCTAAGGCTAGGGCTCCCCTAGCCTTCAGGCTAGGGCACCCCTAGGCTTCAGGCTAGGGCTCCCCTAGGCTAAGGCTAGGGCTCCCCTAGCCTTCAGGCTAGGGCACCCCTAGGCTTCAGGCTAGGGCTCCCCTAGGCTAAGGCTAGGGCTCCCCTAGCCTTCAGGCTAGGGCACCCCTAGGCTTCAGGCTAGGGCTCCCCTAGGCTAAGGCTAGGGCTCCCCTAGCCTTCAGGCTAGGGCACCCCTAGGCTTCAGGCTAGGGCTCCCCTAGGCTAAGGCTAGGGCTCCCCTAGCCTTCAGGCTAGGGCACCCCTAGGCTTCAGGCTAGGGCTCCCCTAGGCTAAGGCTAGGGCTCCCCTAGCCTTCAGGCTAGGGCACCCCTAGGCTTCAGGCTAGGGCTCCCCTAGGCTAAGGCTAGGGCTCCCCTAGCCTTCAGGCTAGGGCACCCCTAGGCTTCAGGCTAGGGCTCCCCTAGGCTAAGGCTAGGGCTCCCCTAGCCTTCAGGCTAGGGCACCCCTAGGCTTCAGGCTAGGGCTCCCCTAGGCTAAGGCTAGGGCTCCCCTAGCCTTCAGGCTAGGGCACCCCTAGGCTTCAGGCTAGGGCTCCCCTAGGCTAAGGCTAGGGCTCCCCTAGCCTTCAGGCTAGGGCACCCCTAGGCTTCAGGCTAGGGCTCCCCTAGGCTAAGGCTAGGGCTCCCCTAGCCTTCAGGCTAGGGCACCCCTTGGCTTCAGGCTAGGGCTCCCCTAGGCTAAGGCTAGGGCTCCCCTAGCCTTCAGGCTAGGGCACCCCTAGGCTTCAGGCTAGGGCTCCCCTAGGCTAAGGCTAGGGCTCCCCTAGCCTTCAGGCTAGGGCACCCCTAGGCTTCAGGCTAGGGCTCCCCTAGGCTAAGGCTAGGGCTCCCCTAGCCTTCAGGCTAGGGCACCCCTAGGCTTCAGGCTAGGGCTCCCCTAGGCTAAGGCTAGGGCTCCCCTAGCCTTCAGGCTAGGGCACCCCTAGGCTTCAGGCTAGGGCTCCCCTAGGCTAAGGCTAGGGCTCCCCTAGCCTTCAGGCTAGGGCACCCCTAGGCTTCAGGCTAGGGCTCCCCTAGGCTAAGGCTAGGGCTCCCCTAGCCTTCAGGCTAGGGCACCCCTAGGCTTCAGGCTAGGGCTCCCCTAGGCTAAGGCTAGGGCTCCCCTAGCCTTCAGGCTAGGGCACCCCTAGGCTTCAGGCTAGGGCTCCCCTAGGCTAAGGCTAGGGCTCCCCTAGCCTTCAGGCTAGGGCACCCCTAGGCTTCAGGCTAGGGCTCCCCTAGGCTAAGGCTAGGGCTCCCCTAGCCTTCAGGCTAGGGCACCCCTAGGCTTCAGGCTAGGGCTCCCCTAGGCTAAGGCTAGGGCTCCCCTAGCCTTCAGGCTAGGGCACCCCTAGGCTTCAGGCTAGGGCTCCCCTAGGCTAAGGCTAGGGCTCCCCTAGCCTTCAGGCTAGGGCACCCCTAGGCTTCAGGCTAGGTCTCCCCTAGGCTAAGGCTAGGGCTCCCCTAGCCTTCAGGCTAGGGCACCCCTAGGCTTCAGGCTAGGGCTCCCCTAGGCTAAGGCTAGGGCTCCCCTAGCCTTCAGGCTAGGGCACCCCTAGGCTTCAGGCTAGGGCTCCCCTAGGCTAAGGCTAGGGCTCCCCTAGCCTTCAGGCTAGGGCACCCCTAGGCTTCAGGCTAGGGCTCCCCTAGGCTAAGGCTAGGGCTCCCCTAGCCTTCAGGCTAGGGCACCCCTAGGCTTCAGGCTAGGGCTCCCCTAGGCTAAGGCTAGGGCTCCCCTAGCCTTCAGGCTAGGGCACCCCTAGGCTTCAGGCTAGGGCTCCCCTAGGCTAAGGCTAGGGCTCCCCTAGCCTTCAGGCTAGGGCACCCCTAGGCTTCAGGCTAGGGCTCCCCTAGGCTAAGGCTAGGGCTCCCCTAGCCTTCAGGCTAGGGCACCCCTAGGCTTCAGGCTAGGGCTCCCCTAGGCTAAGGCTAGGGCTCCCCTAGCCTTCAGGCTAGGGCACCCCTAGGCTTCAGGCTAGGGCTCCCCTAGGCTAAGGCTAGGGCTCCCCTAGCCTTCAGGCTAGGGCACCCCTAGGCTTCAGGCTAGGGCTCCCCTAGGCTAAGGCTAGGGCTCCCCTAGCCTTCAGGCTAGGGCACCCCTAGGCTTTAGGCTCCCCTAGGCTAAGGCTAGGGCTCCCCTAGCCTTCAGGCTAGGGCACCCCTAGGCTTTAGGCTCCCCTAGGCTAAGGCTAGGGCTCCCCTAGCCTTCAGGCTAGGGCACCCCTAGGCTTTAGGCTAGGGCACCCCTAGGCTAAGGCTAGGGCTCCCCTAGCCTTCAGGCTAGGGCACCCCTAGGTTTTAGGCTCCCCTAGGCTAAGGCTAGGGCTCCCCTAGCCTTCAGGCTAGGGCACCCCTAGGCTTTAGGCTAGGGTTCCCCTAGGCTAAGGCTAGGGCTCCCCTAGCCTTCAGGCTAGGGCACCCCTAGGCTTTAGGCTCCCCTAGGCTAAGGCTAGGGCTCCCCTAGCCTTCAGGCTAGGGCACCCCTAGGCTTTAGGCTCCCCTAGACTAAGGCTAGGGCTCCCCTAGCCTTCAGGCTATGGCACCCCTAGGCTTTAGGCTAGGGCTCCCCTAGGCTAAGGCTAGGGCTCCCCTAGCCTTCAGGCTAGGGCACCCCTAGGCTTTAGGCTCCCCTAGGCTAAGGCTAGGGCTCCCCTAGCCTTCAGGCTAGGGCACCCCTAGGCTTTAGGCTAGGGCTCCCCTAGGCTAAGGCTAGGGCTCCCCTAGCCTTCAGGCTAGGGCACCCCTAGGCTTTAGGCTCCCCTAGGCTAAGGCTACGGCTCCCCTAGCCTTCAGGCTAGGGCACCCCTAGGCTTTAGGCTAGGGCTCCCCTAGGCTAAGGCTAGGGCTCCCCTAGCCTTCAGGCTAGGGCACCCCTAGGCTTTAGGCTCCCCTAGGCTAAGGCTAGGGCTCCCCTAGCCTTCAGGCTAGGGTACCCCTAGGCTTTAGGCTAGGGCTCCCCTAGGGTAAGGCTAGGGCTCCCCTAGCCTTCAGGCTAGGGCACCCCTAGGCTTTAGGCTCCCCTAGGCTAAGGCTAGGGCTCCCCTAGCCTTCAGGCTAGGGCACCCCTAGGCTTTAGGCTAGGGCTCCCCTAGGCTAAGGCTAGGGCTCCCCTAGCCTTCAGGCTAGGGCACCCCTAGGCTTTAGGCTCCCCTAGGCTAAGGCTAGGGCTCCCCTAGCCTTCATGCTAGGGCACCCCTAGGCTTTAGGCTAGGGCTCCCCTAGGCTAAGGCTAGGGCTCCCCTAGCCTTCAGGCTAGGGCACCCCTAGGCTTTAGGCTCCCCTAGGCTAAGGCTAGGGCTCCCCGAGCCTTCAGGCTAGGGCACCCCTAGGCTTTAGGCTAGGGCTCCCCTAGGCTAAGGCTAGGGCTCCCCTAGCCTTCAGGCTAGGGCACCCCTAGGCTTTAGACTCCCCTAGGCTAAGGCTAGGGCTCCCCTAGCCTTCAGGCTAGGGCACCCCTAGGCTTTAGGCTCCCCTAGGCTAAGGCTAGGGCTCCCCTAGCCTTAGGCTAGGGCTCCCCTAGGCTAAGGCTAGGGCTCCCCTAGCCTTCAGGCTAGGGCACCCCTCGGCTTTAGGCTAGGGCTCCCCTAGGCTAAGGCTAGGGCTCCCCTAGCCTTCAGGCTAGGGCACCCCTCGGCTTTAGGCTAGGGCTCCCCTAGGCTAAGGCTAGGGCTCCCCTAGCCTTCAGGCTAGGGCACCCCTCGGCTTTAGGCTAGGGCTCCCCTAGGCTAAGGCTAGGGCTCCCCTAGCCTTCAGGCTAGGGCACCCCTCGGCTTTAGGCTAGGGCTCCCCTAGGCTAAGGCTAGGGCTCCCCTAGCCTTCAGGCTAGGGCACCCCTCGGCTTTAGGCTAGGGCTCCCCTAGGCTAAGGCTAGGGCTCCCCTAGCCTTCAGGCTAGGGCACCCCTCGGCTTTAGGCTAGGGCTCCCCTAGGCTAAGGCTAGGGCTCCCCTAGCCTTCAGGCTAGGGCACCCCTCGGCTTTAGGCTAGGGCTCCCCTAGGCTAAGGCTAGGGCTCCCCTAGCCTTCAGGCTAGGGCACCCCTCGGCTTTAGGCTAGGGCTCCCCTAGGCTAAGGCTAGGGCTCCCCTAGCCTTCAGGCTAGGGCACCCCTCGGCTTTAGGCTAGGGCTCCCCTAGGCTAAGGCTAGGGCTCCCCTAGCCTTCAGGCTAGGGCACCCCTCGGCTTTAGGCTAGGGCTCCCCTAGGCTAAGGCTAGGGCTCCCCTAGCCTTCAGGCTAGGGCACCCCTCGGCTTTAGGCTAGGGCTCCCCTAGGCTAAGGCTAGGGCTCCCCTAGCCTTCAGGCTAGGGCACCCCTCGGCTTTAGGCTAGGGCTCCCCTAGGCTAAGGCTAGGGCTCCCCTAGCCTTCAGGCTAGGGCACCCCTCGGCTTTAGGCTAGGGCTCCCCTAGGCTAAGGCTAGGGCTCCCCTAGCCTTCAGGCTAGGGCACCCCTCGGCTTTAGGCTAGGGCTCCCCTAGGCTAAGGCTAGGGCTCCCCTAGCCTTCAGGCTAGGGCACCCCTCGGCTTTAGGCTAGGGCTCCCCTAGGCTAAGGCTAGGGCTCCCCTAGCCTTCAGGCTAGGGCACCCCTCGGCTTTAGGCTAGGGCTCCCCTAGGCTAAGGCTAGGGCTCCCCTAGCCTTCAGGCTAGGGCACCCCTCGGCTTTAGGCTAGGGCTCCCCTAGGCTAAGGCTAGGGCTCCCCTAGCCTTCAGGCTAGGGCACCCCTCGGCTTTAGGCTAGGGCTCCCCTAGGCTAAGGCTAGGGCTCCCCTAGCCTTCAGGCTAGGGCACCCCTCGGCTTTAGGCTAGGGCTCCCCTAGGCTAAGGCTAGGGCTCCCCTAGCCTTCAGGCTAGGGCACCCCTCGGCTTTAGGCTAGGGCTCCCCTAGGCTAAGGCTAGGGCTCCCCTAGCCTTCAGGCTAGGGCACCCCTCGGCTTTAGGCTAGGGCTCCCCTAGGCTAAGGCTAGGGCTCCCCTAGCCTTCAGGCTAGGGCACCCCTCGGCTTTAGGCTAGGGCTCCCCTAGGCTAAGGCTAGGGCTCCCCTAGCCTTCAGGCTAGGGCACCCCTCGGCTTTAGGCTAGGGCTCCCCTAGGCTAAGGCTAGGGCTCCCCTAGCCTTCAGGCTAGGGCACCCCTCGGCTTTAGGCTAGGGCTCCCCTAGGCTAAGGCTAGGGCTCCCCTAGCCTTCAGGCTAGGGCACCCCTCGGCTTTAGGCTAGGGCTCCCCTAGGCTAAGGCGAGGGCTCCCCTAGCCTTCAGGCTAGGGCACCCCTCGGCTTTAGGCTAGGGCTCCCCTAGGCTAAGGCGAGGGCTCCCCTAGCCTTCAGGCTAGGGCACCCCTCGGCTTTAGGCTAGGGCTCCCCTAGGCTAAGGCGAGGGCTCCCCTAGCCTTCAGGCTAGGGCACCCCTCGGCTTTAGGCTAGGGCTCCCCTAGGCTAAGGCGAGGGCTCCCCTAGCCTTCAGGCTAGGGCACCCCTCGGCTTTAGGCTAGGGCTCCCCTAGGCTAAGGCGAGGGCTCCCCTAGCCTTCAGGCTAGGGCACCCCTCGGCTTTAGGCTAGGGCTCCCCTAGGCTAAGGCGAGGGCTCCCCTAGCCTTCAGGCTAGGGCACCCCTCGGCTTTAGGCTAGGGCTCCCCTAGGCTAAGGCGAGGGCTCCCCTAGCCTTCAGGCTAGGGCACCCCTCGGCTTTAGGCTAGGGCTCCCCTAGGCTAAGGCGAGGGCTCCCCTAGCCTTCAGGCTAGGGCACCCCTCGGCTTTAGGCTAGGGCTCCCCTAGGCTAAGGCGAGGGCTCCCCTAGCCTTCAGGCTAGGGCACCCCTCGGCTTTAGGCTAGGGCTCCCCTAGGCTAAGGCGAGGGCTCCCCTAGCCTTCAGGCTAGGGCACCCCTCGGCTTTAGGCTAGGGCTCCCCTAGGCTAAGGCGAGGGCTCCCCTAGCCTTCAGGCTAGGGCACCCCTCGGCTTTAGGCTAGGGCTCCCCTAGGCTAAGGCGAGGGCTCCCCTAGCCTTCAGGCTAGGGCACCCCTCGGCTTTAGGCTAGGGCTCCCCTAGGCTAAGGCGAGGGCTCCCCTAGCCTTCAGGCTAGGGCACCCCTCGGCTTTAGGCTAGGGCTCCCCTAGGCTAAGGCGAGGGCTCCCCTAGCCTTCAGGCTAGGGCACCCCTCGGCTTTA
Source organism: Tenrec ecaudatus (assembly GCF_050624435.1). NCBI lineage: Eukaryota > Metazoa > Chordata > Mammalia > Afrosoricida > Tenrecidae > Tenrec > Tenrec ecaudatus. Next base: position 9,794 of record NW_027458913.1, read on the forward strand.
GGCTAGGGCTCCCCTAGGCTAAGGCGAGGGCTCCCCTAGCCTTCAGGCTAGGGCACCCCTCGGCTTTAGGCTAGGGCTCCCCTAGGCTAAGGCGAGGGCTCCCCTAGCCTTCAGGCTAGGGCACCCCTCGGCTTTAGGCTAGGGCTCCCCTAGGCTAAGGCGAGGGCTCCCCTAGCCTTCAGGCTAGGGCACCCCTAGGCTTTAGGCTAGGGCTCCCCTAGGCTAAGGCGAGGGCTCCCCTAGCCTTCAGGCTAGGGCACCCCTAGGCTTTAGGCTAGGGCTCCCCTAGGCTAAGGCGAGGGCTCCCCTAGCCTTCAGGCTAGGGCACCCCTAGGCTTTAGGCTAGGGCTCCCCTAGGCTAAGGCGAGGGCTCCCCTAGCCTTCAGGCTAGGGCACCCCTAGGCTTTAGGCTAGGGCTCCCCTAGGCTAAGGCGAGGGCTCCCCTAGCCTTCAGGCTAGGGCACCCCTAGGCTTTAGGCTAGGGCTCCCCTAGGCTAAGGCGAGGGCTCCCCTAGCCTTCAGGCTAGGGCACCCCTAGGCTTTAGGCTAGGGCTCCCCTAGGCTAAGGCGAGGGCTCCCCTAGCCTTCAGGCTAGGGCACCCCTAGGCTTTAGGCTAGGGCTCCCCTAGGCTAAGGCGAGGGCTCCCCTAGCCTTCAGGCTAGGGCACCCCTAGGCTTTAGGCTAGGGCTCCCCTAGGCTAAGGCGAGGGCTCCCCTAGCCTTCAGGCTAGGGCACCCCTAGGCTTTAGGCTAGGGCTCCCCTAGGCTAAGGCGAGGGCTCCCCTAGCCTTCAGGCTAGGGCACCCCTAGGCTTTAGGCTAGGGCTCCCCTAGGCTAAGGCGAGGGCTCCCCTAGCCTTCAGGCTAGGGCACCCCTAGGCTTTAGGCTAGGGCTCCCCTAGGCTAAGGCGAGGGCTCCCCTAGCCTTCAGGCTAGGGCACCCCTAGGCTTTAGGCTAGGGCTCCCCTAGGCTAAGGCGAGGGCTCCCCTAGCCTTCAGGCTAGGGCACCCCTAGGCTTTAGGCTAGGGCTCCCCTAGGCTAAGGCGAGGGCTCCCCTAGCCTTCAGGCTAGGGCACCCCTAGGCTTTAGGCTAGGGCTCCCCTAGGCTAAGGCGAGGGCTCCCCTAGCCTTCAGGCTAGGGCACCCCTAGGCTTTAGGCTAGGGCTCCCCTAGGCTAAGGCGAGGGCTCCCCTAGCCTTCAGGCTAGGGCACCCCTAGGCTTTAGGCTAGGGCTCCCCTAGGCTAAGGCGAGGGCTCCCCTAGCCTTCAGGCTAGGGCACCCCTAGGCTTTGGGCTCCCCTAGGCTAAGGCGAGGGCTCCCCTAGCCTTCAGGCTAGGGCACCCCTAGGCTTTGGGCTCCCCTAGGCTAAGGCGAGGGCTCCCCTAGCCTTCAGGCTAGGGCACCCCTAGGCTTTAGCCTCCCCTAGGCTAAGGCGAGGGCTCCCCTAGCCTTCAGGCTAGGGCTCCCCTAGGCTTTAGGCTCGGCTAGGCTAAGGCTAGGGCTCCCCTAGCCTTCAGGCTAGGGCTCCCCTAGGCTTTAGGCTCCCCTAGGCTAAGGCTAGGGCTCCCCTAGCCTTCAGGCTAGGGCACCCCTAGGCTTTAGGCTCCCCTAGGCTAAGGCTAGGGCTCCCCTAGCCTTCAGGCTAGGGCTCCCCTAGGCTTTAGGCTCCCCTAGGCTAAGGCTAGGGCTCCCCTAGCCTTCAGGCTAGGGCTCCCCTAGGCTTTAGGCTCCCCTAGGCTAAGGCTAGGGCTCCCCTAGCCTTCAGGCTAGGGCTCCCCTAGGCTTTAGGCTCCCCTAGGCTAAGGCTAGGGCTCCCCTAGCCTTCAGGCTAGGGCTCCCCTAGGCTTTAGGCTCCCCTAGGCTAAGGCTAGGGCTCCCCTAGCCTTCAGGCTAGGGCTCCCCTAGGCTTTAGGCTCCCCTAGGCTAAGGCTAGGGCTCCCCTAGGCTAAGGCTAGGGCTCCCCTAGCCTTCAGGCTAGGGCACCCCTAGGCTTTAGGCTCCCCTAGGCTAAGGCTAGGGCTCCCCTAGGCTTTAGGCTCCCCTAGGCTAAGGCTAGGGCACCCCTAGGCTTTAGGCTCCCCTAGGCTAAGGCTAGGGCTCCCCTAGCCTTCAGGCTAGGGCACCCCTAGGCTTTAGGCTCCCCTAGGCTAAGGCTAGGGCTCCCCTAGCCTTCAGGCTAGGGCACCCCTAGGCTTTAGGCTCCCCTAGGCTAAGGCTAGGGCTCCCCTAGGCTAAGGCTAGGGCTCCCCTAGCCTTCAGGCTAGGGCACCCCTAGGCTTTAGGCTCCCCTAGGCTAAGGCTAGGGCTGCTCTAGCCTTCAGGCTAGGGCACCCCTAGGCTTTAGGCTCCCCTAGGCTAAGGCTAGGGCTCCCCTAGCCTTCAGGCTAGGGCACCCCTAGGCTTTAGGCTCCCCTAGGCTAAGGCTAGGGCTCCCCTAGCCTTCAGGCTAGGGCACCTCTAGGCTTTAGGCTCCCCTAGGCTAAGGCTAGGGCTCCCCTAGCCTTCAGGCTAGGGCACCCCTAGGCTTTAGGCTCCCCTAGGCTAAGGCTAGGGCTCCCCTAGCCTTCAGGCTAGGGCACCCCTAGGCTTTAGGCTCCCCTAGGCTAAGGCTAGGGCTCCCCTAGCCTTCAGGCTAGGGCACCCCTAGGCTTTAGGCTCCCCTAGGCTAAGGCTAGGGCTCCCCTAGCCTTCAGGCTAGGGCACCCCTAGGCTTTAGGCTCCCCTAGGCTAAGGCTAGGGCACCCCTAGCCTTCAGGCTAGGGCACCCCTAGGCTTCAGGCTAGGGCTCCCCTAGGCTAAGGCTAGGGCTCCCCTAGCCTTCAGGCTAGGGCACCCCTAGGCTTCAGGCTAGGGCTCCCCTAGGCTAAGGCTAGGGCTCCCCTAGCCTTCAGGCTAGGGCACCCCTAGGCTTCAGGCTAGGGCTCCCCTAGGCTAAGGCTAGGGCTCCCCTAGCCTTCAGGCTAGGGCACCCCTAGGCTTCAGGCTAGGGCTCCCCTAGGCTAAGGCTAGGGCCCCCCTAGCCTTCAGGCTAGGGCACCCCTAGGCTTCAGGCTAGGGCTCCCCTAGGCTAAGGCTAGGGCTCCCCTAGCCTTCAGGCTAGGGCACCCCTAGGCTTCAGGCTAGGGCTCCCCTAGGCTAAGGCTAGGGCTCCCCTAGCCTTCAGGCTAGGGCACCCCTAGGCTTCAGGCTAGGACTCCCCTAGGCTAAGGCTAGGGCTCCCCTAGCCTTCAGGCTAGGGCACCCCTAGGCTTCAGGCTAGGGCTCCCCTAGGCTAAGGCTAGGGCTCCCCTAGCCTTCAGGCTAGGGCACCCCTAGGCTTCAGGCTAGGGCTCCCCTAGGCTAAGGCTAGGGCTCCCCTAGCCTTCAGGCTAGGGCACCCCTAGGCTTTAGGCTCCCCTAGGCTAAGGCTAGGGCTCCCCTAGCCTTCAGGCTAGGGCACCCCTAGGCTTTAGGCTCCCCTAGGCTAAGGCTAGGGCTCCCCTAGCCTTCAGGCTAGGGCACCCCTAGGCTTTAGGCTAGGGCACCACTAGGCTAAGGCTAGGGCTCCCTTAGCCTTCAGGCTAGGGCACCCCTAGGTTTTAGGCTCCCCTAGGCTAAGGCTAGGGCTCCCCTAGACTTCAGGCTAGGGCACCCCTAGGCTTTAGGCTAGGGCTCCCCTAGGCTAAGGCTAGGGCTCCCCTAGCCTTCAGGCTAGGGCACCCCTAGGCTTTAGGCTCCCCTAGGCTAAGGCTATGGCTCCCCTAGCCTTCAGGCTAGGGCACCCCTAGGCTTTAGGCTCCCCTAGGCTAAGGCTAGGGCTCCCCTAGCCTTCAGGCTATGGCACCCCTAGGCTTTAGGCTAGGGCTCCCCTAGGCTAAGGCTAGGGCTCCCCTAGCCTTCAGGCTAGGGCACCCCTAGGCTTTAGGCTCCCCTAGGCTAAGGCTAGGGCTCCCCTAGCCTTCAGGCTAGGGCACCCCTAGGCTTTAGGCTAGGGCTCCCCTAGGCTAAGGCTAGGGCTCCCCTAGCCTTCAGGCTAGGGCACCCCTAGGCTTTAGGCTCCCCTAGGCTAAGGCTAGGGCTCCCCTAGCCTTCAGGCTAGGGCACCCCTAGGCTTTAGGCTAGGGCTCCCCTAGGCTAAGGCTAGGGCTCCCCTAGCCTTCAGGCTAGGGCACCCCTAGGCTTTAGGCTCCCCTAGGCTAAGGCTAGGGCTCCCCTAGCCTTCAGGCTAGGGTACCCCTAGGCTTTAGGCTAGGGCTCCCCTAGGGTAAGGCTAGGGCTCCCCTAGCCTTCAGGCTAGGGCACCCCTAGGCTTTAGGCTAGGGCTCCCCTAGGCTAAGGCTAGGGCTCCCCTAGCCTTCAGGCTAGGGCACCCCTAGGCTTTAGGCTCCCCTAGGCTAAGGCTAGGGCTCCCCTAGCCTTCAGGCTAGGGCACCCCTAGGCTTTAGGCTAGGGCTCCCCTAGGCTAAGGCTAGGGCTCCCCTAGCCTTCAGGCTAGGGCACCCCTAGGCTTTAGGCTAGGGCTCCCCTAGGCTAAGGCTAGGGCTCCCCTAGCCTTCAGGCTAGGGCACCCCTAGGCTTTAGGCTAGGGCTCCCCTAGGCTAAGGCTAGGGCTCCCCTAGCCTTCAGGCTAGGGCACCCCTAGGCTTTAGGCTAGGGCTCCCCTAGGCTAAGGCTAGGGCTCCCCTAGCCTTCAGGCTAGGGCACCCCTAGGCTTTAGGCTAGGGCTCCCCTAGGCTAAGGCTAGGGCTCCCCTAGCCTTCAGGCTAGGGCACCCCTAGGCTTTAGGCTCCCCTAGGCTAAGGCTAGGGCTCCCCTAGCCTTCAGGCTAGGGCACCCCTAGGCTTTAGGCTAGGGCTCCCCTAGGCTAAGGCTAGGGCTCCCCTAGCCTTCAGGCTAGGGCACCCCTAGGCTTTAGGCTCCCCTAGGCTAAGGCTAGGGCTCCCCTAGCCTTCAGGCTAGGGCACCCCTAGGCTTTAGGCTAGGGCTCCCCTAGGCTAAGGCTAGGGCTCCCCTAGCCTTCAGGCTAGGGCACCCCTAGGCTTTAGGCTCCCCTAGGCTAAGGCTAGGGCTCCCCTAGCCTTCAGGCTAGGGCACCCCTAGGCTTTAGGCTCCCCTAGGCTAAGGCTAGGGCTCCCCTAGCCTTAGGCTAGGGCTCCCCTAGGCTAAGGCTAGGGCTCCCCTAGCCTTCAGGCTAGGGCACCCCTAGGCTTTAGGCTAGGGCTCCCCTAGGCTAAGGCTAGGGCTCCCCTAGCCTTCAGGCTAGGGCACCCCTAGGCTTTAGGCTAGGGCTCCCCTAGGCTAAGGCTAGGGCTCCCCTAGCCTTCAGGCTAGGGCACCCCTCGGCTTTAGGCTAGGGCTCCCCTAGGCTCAGGCTAGGGCTCCCCTAGCCTTCAGGCTAGGGCACCCCTCGGCTTTAGGCTAGGGCTCCCCTAGGCTAAGGCTAGGGCTCCCCTAGCCTTCAGGCTAGGGCACCCCTCGGCTTTAGGCTAGGGCTCCCCTAGGCTAAGGCTAGGGCTCCCCTAGCCTTCAGGCTAGGGCACCCCTCGGCTTTAGGCTAGGGCTCCCCTAGGCTAAGGCTAGGGCTCCCCTAGCCTTCAGGCTAGGGCACCCCTCGGCTTTAGGCTAGGGCTCCCCTAGGCTAAGGCTAGGGCTCCCCTAGCCTTCAGGCTAGGGCACCCCTCGGCTTTAGGCTAGGGCTCCCCTAGGCTAAGGCTAGGGCTCCCCTAGCCTTCAGGCTAGGGCACCCCTCGGCTTTAGGCTAGGGCTCCCCTAGGCTAAGGCTAGGGCTCCCCTAGCCTTCAGGCTAGGGCACCCCTCGGCTTTAGGCTAGGGCTCCCCTAGGCTAAGGCTAGGGCTCCCCTAGCCTTCAGGCTAGGGCACCCCTCGGCTTTAGGCTAGGGCTCCCCTAGGCTAAGGCTAGGGCTCCCCTAGCCTTCAGGCTAGGGCACCCCTAGGCTTTAGGCTAGGGCTCCCCTAGGCTAAGGCTAGGGCTCCCCTAGCCTTCAGGCTAGGGCACCCCTAGGCTTTAGGCTAGGGCTCCCCTAGGCTAAGGCTAGGGCTCCCCTAGCCTTCAGGCTAGGGCACCCCTAGGCTTTAGGCTAGGGCTCCCCTAGGCTAAGGCTAGGGCTCCCCTAGCCTTCAGGCTAGGGCACCCCTAGGCTTTAGGCTAGGGCTCCCCTAGGCTAAGGCTAGGGCTCCCCTAGCCTTCAGGCTAGGGCACCCCTAGGCTTTAGGCTAGGGCTCCCCTAGGCTAAGGCTAGGGCTCCCCTAGCCTTCAGGCTAGGGCACCCCTAGGCTTTAGGCTAGGGCTCCCCTAGGCTAAGGCTAGGGCTCCCCTAGCCTTCAGGCTAGGGCACCCCTAGGCTTTAGGCTAGGGCTCCCCTAGGCTAAGGCTAGGGCTCCCCTAGCCTTCAGGCTAGGGCACCCCTAGGCTTTAGGCTAGGGCTCCCCTAGGCTAAGGCTAAGGCTCCCCTAGCCTTCAGGCTAGGGCACCCCTAGGCTTTAGGCTAGGGCTCCCCTAGGCTAAGGCGAGGGCTCCCCTAGCCTTCAGGCTAGGGCACCCCTAGGCTTTAGGCTAGGGCTCCCCTAGGCTAAGGCGAGGGCTCCCCTAGCCTTCAGGCTAGGGCACCCCTAGGCTTTAGGCTAGGGCTCCCCTAGGCTAAGGCGAGGGCTCCCCTAGCCTTCAGGCTAGGGCACCCCTAGGCTTTAGGCTAGGGCTCCCCTAGGCTAAGGCGAGGGCTCCCCTAGCCTTCAGGCTAGGGCACCCCTAGGCTTTGGGCTCCCCTAGGCTAAGGCGAGGGCTCCCCTAGCCTTCAGGCTAGGGCACCCCTAGGCTTTGGGCTCCCCTAGGCTAAGGCGAGGGCTCCCCTAGCCTTAAGGCTAGGGCACCCCTAGGCTTTAGGCTCCCCTAGGCTAAGGCTAGGGCTCCCCTAGCCTTCAGGCTAGGGCTCCCCTAGGCTTTAGGCTCCCCTAGGCTAAGGCTAGGGCTCCCCTAGCCTTCAGGCTAGGGCACCCCTAGGCTTTAGGCTCCCCTAGGCTAAGGCTAGGGCTCCCCTAGCCTTCAGGCTAGGGCTCCCCTAGGCTTTAGGCTCCCCTAGGCTAAGGCTAGGGCTCCCCTAGCCTTCAGGCTAGGGCTCCCCTAGGCTTTAGGCTCCCCTAGGCTAAGGCTAGGGCTCCCCTAGCCTTCAGGCTAGGGCTCCCCTAGGCTTTAGGCTCCCCTAGGCTAAGGCTAGGGCTCCCCTAGCCTTCAGGCTAGGGCTCCCCTAGGCTTTAGGCTCCCCTAGGCTAAGGCTAGGGCTCCCCTAGCCTTCAGGCTAGGGCTCCCCTAGGCTTTAGGCTCCCCTAGGCTAAGGCTAGGGCTCCCCTAGCCTTCAGGCTAGGGCTCCCCTAGGCTTTAGGCTCCCCTAGGCTAAGGCTAGGGCTCCCCTAGCCTTCAGGCTAGGGCTCCCCTAGGCTTTAGGCTCCCCTAGGCTAAGGCTAGGGCTCCCCTAGCCTTCAGGCTAGGGCTCCCCTAGGCTTTAGGCTCCCCTAGGCTAAGGCTAGGGCTCCCCTAGCCTTCAGGCTAGGGCTCCCCTAGGCTTTAGGCTCCCCTAGGCTAAGGCTAGGGCTCCCCTAGCCTTCAGGCTAGGGCTCCCCTAGGCTTTAGGCTCCCCTAGGCTAAGGCTAGGGCTCCCCTAGCCTTCAGGCTAGGGCTCCCCTAGGCTTTAGGCTCCCCTAGGCTAAGGCTAGGGCTCCCCTAGCCTTCAGGCTAGGGCTCCCCTAGGCTTTAGGCTCCCCTAGGCTAAGGCTAGGGCTCCCCTAGGCTAAGGCTAGGGCTCCCCTAGCCTTCAGGCTAGGGCACCCCTAGGCTTTAGGCTCCCCTAGGCTAAGGCTAGGGCTCCCCTAGGCTTTAGGCTCCCCTAGGCTAAGGCTAGGGCACCCCTAGGCTTTAGGCTCCCCTAGGCTAAGGCTAGGGCTCCCCTAGCCTTCAGGCTAGGGCACCCCTAGGCTTTAGGCTCCCCTAGGCTAAGGCTAGGGCTCCCCTAGCCTTCAGGCTAGGGCACCCCTAGGCTTTAGGCTCCCCTAGGCTAAGGCTAGGGCTCCCCTAGGCTAAGGCTAGGGCTCCCCTAGCCTTCAGGCTAGGGCACCCCTAGGCTTTAGGCTCCCCTAGGCTAAGGCTAGGGCTCCCCTAGCCTTCAGGCTAGGGCACCCCTAGGCTTTAGGCTCCCCTAGGCTAAGGCTAGGGCTCCCCTAGCCTTCAGGCTAGGGCACCCCTAGGATTTAGGCTCCCCTAGGCTAAGGCTAGGGCTCCCCTAGCCTTCAGGCTAGGGCACCTCTAGGCTTTAGGCTCCCCTAGGCTAATGCTAGGGCTCCCCTAGCCTTCAGGCTAGGGCACCCCTAGGCTTTAGGCTCCCCTAGGCTAAGGCTAGGGCTCCCCTAGCCTTCAGGCTAGGGCACCCCTAGGCTTTAGGCTCCCCTAGGCTAAGGCTAGGGCTCCCCTAGCCTTCAGGCTAGGGCACCCCTAGGCTTTAGGCTCCCCTAGGCTAAGGCTAGGGCTCCCCTAGCCTTCAGGCTAGGGCACCCCTAGGCTTTAGGCTCCCCTAGGCTAAGGCTAGGGCTCCCCTAGCCTTCAGGCTAGGGCACCCCTAGGCTTTAGGCTCCCCTAGGCTAAGGCTAGGGCTCCCCTAGCCTTCAGCCTAGGGCACCCCTAGGCTTTAGGCTCCCCTAGGCTAAGGCTAGGGCTCCCCTAGCCTTCAGGCTAGGGCACCCCTAGGCTTTAGGCTCCCCTAGGCTAAGGCTAGGGCTCCCCTAGCCTTCAGGCTAGGGCACCCCTAGGCTTTAGGCTCCCCTAGGCTAAGGCTAGGGCTCCCCTAGCCTTCAGGCTAGGGCACCCCTAGGCTTTAGGCTCCCCTAGCCTAAGGCTAGGGCTCCCCTAGCCTTCAGGCTAGGGCACCCCTAGGCTTTAGGCTCCCCTAGGCTAAGGCTAGGGCTCCCCTAGCCTTCAGGCTAGGGCACCCCTAGGCTTTAGGCTCCCCTAGGCTAAGGCTAGGGCTCCCCTAGGCTAAGGCTAGGGCTCCCCTAGCCTTCAGGCTAGGGCACCCCTAGGCTTTAGGCTCCCCTAGGCTAAGGCTAGGGCTCCCCTAGCCTTCAGGCTAGGGCACCCCTAGGCTTTAGGCTCCCCTAGGCTAAGGCTAGGGCTCCCCTAGCCTTCAGGCTAGGGCACCCCTAGGCTTTAGGCTCCCCTAGGCTAAGGCTAGGGCTCCCCTAGCCTTCAGGCTAGGGCACCTCTAGGCTTTAGGCTCCCCTAGGCTAAGGCTAGGGCTCCCCTAGCCTTCAGGCTAGGGCACCCCTAGGCTTTAGGCTCCCCTAGGCTAAGGCTAGGGCTCCCCTAGCCTTCAGGCTAGGGCACCCCTAGGCTTTAGGCTCCCCTAGGCTAAGGCTAGGGCTCCCCTAGCCTTCAGGCTAGGGCACCCCTAGGCTTTAGGCTCCCCTAGGCTAAGGCTAGGGCTCCCCTAGCCTTCAGGCTAGGGCACCCCTAGGCTTTAGGCTCCCCTAGGCTAAGGCTAGGGCTCCCCTAGCCTTCAGGCTAGGGCACCCCTAGGCTTTAGGCTCCCCTAGGCTAAGGCTAGGGCTCCCCTAGCCTTCAGGCTAGGGCACCCCTAGGCTTTAGGCTCCCCTAGGCTAAGGCTAGGGCTCCCCTAGCCTTCAGGCTAGGGCACCCCTAGGCTTTAGGCTCCCCTAGGCTAAGGCTAGGGCTCCCCTAGCCTTCAGGCTAGGGCACCCCTAGGCTTTAGGCTCCCCTAGGCTAAGGCTAGGGCTCCCCTAGCCTTCAGGCTAGGGCACCCCTAGGCTTTAGGCTCCCCTAGGCTAAGGCTAGGGCTCCCCTAGCCTTCAGGCTAGGGCACCCCTAGGCTTTAGGCTCCCCTAGGCTAAGGCTAGGGCTCCCCTAGCCTTCAGGCTAGGGCACCCCTAGGCTTTAGGCTCCCCTAGGCTAAGGCTAGGGCTCCCCTAGCCTTCAGGCTAGGGCACCCCTAGGCTTTAGGCTCCCCTAGCCTAAGGCTAGGGCTCCCCTAGCCTTCAGGCTAGGGCACCCCTTGGCTTTAGGCTCCCCTAGGCTAAGGCTAGGGCTCCCCTAGCCTTCAGGCTAGGGCACCCCTAGGCTTTAGGCTCCCCTAGGCTAAGGCTAGGGCTCCCCTAGCCTTCAGGCTAGGGCACCCCTAGGCTTTAGGCTCCCCTAGGCTAAGGCTAGGGCTCCCCTAGCCTTCAGGCTAGGGCACCCCTAGGCTTTAGGCTCCCCTAGGCTAAGGCTAGGGCTCCCCTAGCCTTCAGGCTAGGGCACCCCTAGGCTTTAGGCTCCCCTAGGCTAAGGCTAGGGCTCCCCTAGCCTTCAGGCTAGGGCACCCCTAGGCTTTAGGCTCCCCTAGGCTTTAAAGGCTAGGGCTCCCCTAGCCTTCAGGCTAGGGCACCCCTAGGCTTTAGGGTCCCCTAGGCTAAGGCTAGGGCTCCCCTAGCCTTCAGGCTAGGGCACCCCTAGGCTTTAGGCTCCCCTAGGCTAAGGCTAGGGCTCCCCTAGCCTTCAGGCTAGGGCACCCCTAGGCTTTAGGCTCCCCTAGGCTAAGGCTAGGGCTCCCCTAGCCTTCAGGCTAGGGCACCCCTAGGCTTTAGGCTCCCCTAGGCTAAGGCTAGGGCTCCCCTAGCCTTCAGGCTAGGGCACCCCTAGGCTTTAGGCTCCCCTAGGCTAAGGCTAGGGCTCCCCTAGCCTTCAGGCTAGGGCACCCCTAGGCTTTAGGCTCCCCTAGGCTAAGGCTAGGGCTCCCCTAGCCTTCAGGCTAGGGCTCCCCTAGGCTTTAGGCTCCCCTAGGCTAAGGCTAGGGCTCCCCTAGCCTTCAGGCTAGGGCTCCCCTAGGCTTTAGGCTCCCCTAGGCTAAGGCTAGGGCTCCCCTAGCCTTCAGGCTAGGGCTCCCCTAGGCTTTAGGCTCCCCTAGGCTAAGGCTAGGGCTCCCCTAGCCTTCAGGCTAGGGCTCCCCTAGGCTTTAGGCTCCCCTAGGCTAAGGCTAGGGCTCCCCTAGCCTTCAGGCTAGGGCTCCCCTAGGCTTTAGGCTCCCCTAGGCTAAGGCTAGGGCTCCCCTAGCCTTCAGGCTAGGGCTCCCCTAGGCTTTAGGCTCCCCTAGGCTAAGGCTAGGGCTCCCCTAGCCTTCAGGCTAGGGCTCCCCTAGGCTTTAGGCTCCCCTAGGCTAAGGCTAGGGCTCCCCTAGCCTTCAGGCTAGGGCTCCCCTAGGCTTTAGGCTCCCCTAGGCTAAGGCTAGGGCTCCCCTAGCCTTCAGGCTAGGGCTCCCCTAGGCTTTAGGCTCCCCTAGGCTAAGGCTAGGGCTCCCCTAGCCTTCAGGCTAGGGCTCCCCTAGGCTTTAGGCTCCCCTAGGCTAAGGCTAGGGCTCCCCTAACCTTCAGGCTAGGGCTCCCCTAGGCTTTAGGCTCCCCTAGGCTAAGGCTAGGGCTCCCCTAGCCTTCAGGCTAGGGCTCCCCTAGGCTTTAGGCTCCCCTAGGCTAAGGCTAGGGCTCCCCTAGCCTTCAGGCTAGGGCTCCCCTAGGCTTTAGGCTCCCCTAGGCTAAGGCTAGGGCTCCCCTAGACTTTAGGCTAGGGCTCCCCTAGCATTCAGGCTAGGGCTCCCCTAGGCTTTAGGCTCCCCTAGGCTAAGGCTAGGGCTCCCCTAGACTTCAGGCTAGGGCTCCCCTAGGCTTTAGGCTCCCCTAGGCTAAGGCTAGGGCTCCCCTAGCCTTCAGGCTAGGGCTCCCCTAGGCTTTAGGCTCCCCTAGGCTAAGGCTAGGGCTCCCCTAGCCTTCAGGCTAGGGCACCCCTAGGCTTTAGGCTCCCCTAGGCTAAGGCTAGGGCTCCCCTAGCCTTCAGGCTAGGGCACCCCTAGGCTTTAGGCTCCCCTAGGCTAAGGCTAGGGCTCCCCTAGCCTTCAGGCTAGGGCACCCCTAGGCTTTAGGCTCCCCTAGGCTAAGGCTAGGGCTCCCCTAGCCTTCAGGCTAGGGCACCCCTAGGCTTTAGGCTCCCCTAGGCTAAGGCTAGGGCTCCCCTAGCCTTCAGGCTAGGGCACCCCTAGGCTTTAGGCTCCCCTAGGCTAAGGCTAGGGCTCCCCTAGCCTTCAGGCTAGGGCACCCCTAGGCTTTAGGCTCCCCTAGGCTAAGGCTAGGGCTCCCCTAGCCTTCAGGCTAGGGCACCCCTAGGCTTTAGGCTCCCCTAGGCTAAGGCTAGGGCTCCCCTAGCCTTCAGGCTAGGGCACCCCTAGGCTTTAGGCTCCCCTAGGCTAAGGCTAGGGCTCCCCTAGCCTTCAGGCTAGGGCACCCCTAGGCTTTAGGCTCCCCTAGGCTAAGGCTAGGGCTCCCCTAGCCTTCAGGCTAGGGCACCCCTAGGCTTTAGGCTCCCCTAGGCTAAGGCTAGGGCTCCCCTAGCCTTCAGGCTAGGGCACCCCTAGGCTTTAGGCTCCCCTAGGCTAAGGCTAGGGCTCCCCTAGCCTTCAGGCTAGGGCACCCCTAGGCTTTAGGCTAGGGCTCCCCTAGGCTAAGGCTAGGGCTCCCCTAGCCTTCAGGCTAGGGCACCCCTAGGCTTTAGGCTAGGGCTCCCCTAGGCTAAGACTAGGGCTCCCCTAGCCTTCAGGCTAGGGCACCCCTAGGCTTTAGGCTAGGGCTCCCCTAGGCTAAGGCTAGGGCTCCCCTAGCCTTCAGGCTAGGGCACCCCTAGGCTTTAGGCTAGGGCTCCCCTAGGCTAAGGCTAGGGCTCCCCTAGCCTTCAGGCTAGGGCACCCCTAGGCTTTAGGCTCCCCTAGGCTAAGGCTAGGGCTCCCCTAGCCTTCAGGCTAGGGCACCCCTAGGCTTTAGGCTCCCCTAGGCTAAGGCTAGGGCTCCCCTAGCCTTCAGGCTAGGGCACCCCTAGGCTTTAGGCTATGGCTCCCCTAGGCTAAGGCTAGGGCTCCCCTAGCCTTCAGGCTAGGGCACCCCTAGGCTTTAGGCTCCCCTAGGCTAAGGCTAGGGCTCCACTAGCCTTCAGGCTAGGGCACCCCTAGGCTTTAGGCTAGGGCTCCCCTAGGCTAAGGCTAGGGCTCCCCTAGCCTTCAGGCTAGGGCACCCCTAGGCTTTAGGCTCCCCTAGGCTAAGGCTAGGGCTCCCCTAGCCTTCAGGCTAGGGCACCCCTAGGCTTTAGGCTCCCCTAGGCTAAGGCTAGGGCTCCCCTAGCCTTCAGGCTAGGGCACCCCTAGGCTTTAGGCTAGGGCTCCCCTAGGCTAAGGCTAGGGCTCCCCTAGCCTTCAGGCTAGGGCACCCCTAGGCTTTAGGCTCCCCTAGGCTAAGGCTAGGGCTCCCCTAGCCTTCAGGCTAGGGCACCCCTAGGCTTTAGGCTAGGGCTCCCCTAGGCTAAGGCTAGGGCTCCCCTAGCCTTCAGGCTAGGGCACCCCTAGGCTTTAGGCTCCCCTAGGCTAAGGCTAGGGCTCCCCTAGCCTTCAGGCTAGGGCACCCCTAGGCTTTAGGCTAGGGCTCCCCTAGGCTAAGGCTAGGGCTCCCCTAGCCTTCAGGCTAGGGCACCCCTAGGCTTTAGGCTCCCCTAGGCTAAGGCTAGGGCTCCCCTAACCTTCAGGCTAGGGCACCCCTCGGCTTTAGGCTAGGGCTCCCCGAGGCTAAGGCTAGGGCTCCCCTAGCCTTCAGGCTAGGGCACCCCTAGGCTTTAGGCTCCCCTAGGCTAAGGCTAGGGCTCCCCTAGCCTTCAGGCTAGGGCACCCCTAGGCTTTAGGCTAGGGCTCCCCTAGGCTAAGGCTAGGGCTCCCCTAGCCTTCAGGCTAGGGCACCCCTAGGCTTTAGGCTCCCCTAGGCTAAGGCTAGGGCTCCCCTAGCCTTCAGGCTAGGGCACCCCTAGGCTTTAGGCTAGGGCTCCCCTAGGCTAAGGCTAGGGCTCCCCTAGCCTTCAGGCTAGGGCACCCCTAGGCTTTAGGCTAGGGCTCCCCTAGGCTAAGGCTAGGGCTCCCCTAGCCTTCAGGCTAGGGCACCCCTAGGCTTTAGGCTAGGGCTCCCCTAGGCTAAGGCTAGGGCTCCCCTAGCCTTAAGGCTAGGGCACCCCTAGGCTTTAGGCTCCCCTAGGCTAAGGCTAGGGCTCCCCTAGCCTTCAGGCTAGGGCACCCCTAGGCTTTAGGCTCCCCTAGGCTAAGGCTAGGGCTCCCCTAGCCTTAGGCTAGGGCTCCCCTAGGCTAAGGCTAGGGCTCCCCTAGGCTTTAGGCTCCCCTAGGCTTTAAAGGCTAGGGCTCCCCTAGCCTTCAGGCTAGGGCACCCCTAGGCTTTAGGCTCCCCTAGGCTTTAAAGGCTAGGGCTCCCCTAGCCTTCAGGCTAGGGCACCCCTAGGCTTTAGGCTCCCCTAGGCTTTAAAGGCTAGGGCTCCCCTAGCCTTCAGGCTAGGGCACCCCTAGGCTTTAGGCTCCCCTAGGCTTTAAAGGCTAGGGCTCCCCTAGCCTTCAGGCTAGGGCACCCCTAGGCTTTAGGCTCCCCTAGGCTTTAAAGGCTAGGGCTCCCCTAGCCTTCAGGCTAGGGCACCCCTAGGCTTTAGGCTCCCCTAGGCTTTAAAGGCTAGGGCTCCCCTAGCCTTCAGGCTAGGGCACCCCTAGGCTTTAGGCTCCCCTAGGCTTTAAAGGCTAGGGCTCCCCTAGCCTTCAGGCTAGGGCACCCCTAGGCTTTAGGCTCCCCTAGGCTTTAAAGGCTAGGGCTCCCCTAGCCTTCAGGCTAGGGCACCCCTAGGCTTTAGGCTCCCCTAGGCTTTAAAGGCTAGGGCTCCCCTAGCCTTCAGGCTAGGGCACCCCTAGGCTTTAGGCTCCCCTAGGCTTTAAAGGCTAGGGCTCCCCTAGGCTTTAAAGGCTAGGGCTCCCCTAGCCTTCAGGCTAGGGCACCCCTAGGCTTTAGGCTCCCCTAGGCTTTAAAGGCTAGGGCTCCCCTAGCCTTCAGGCTAGGGCACCCCTAGGCTTTAGGCTCCCCTAGGCTTTAAAGGCTAGGGCTCCCCTAGCCTTCAGGCTAGGGCACCCCTAGGCTTTAGGCTCCCCTAGGCTTTAAAGGCTAGGGCTCCCCTAGCCTTCAGGCTAGGGCACCCCTAGGCTTTAGGCTCCCCTAGGCTTTAAAGGCTAGGGCTCCCCTAGCCTTCAGGCTAGGGCACCCCTAGGCTTTAGGCTCCCCTAGGCTTTAAAGGCTAGGGCTCCCCTAGCCTTCAGGCTAGGGCACCCCTAGGCTTTAGGCTCCCCTAGGCTTTAAAGGCTAGGGCTCCCCTAGCCTTCAGGCTAGGGCACCCCTAGGCTTTAGGCTCCCCTAGGCTTTAAAGGCTAGGGCTCCCCTAGCCTTCAGGCTAGGGCACCCCTAGGCTTTAGGCTCCCCTAGGCTTTAAAGGCTAGGGCTCCCCTAGCCTTCAGGCTAGGGCACCCCTAGGCTTTAGGCTCCCCTAGGCTTTAAAGGCTAGGGCTCCCCTAGCCTTCAGGCTAGGGCACCCCTAGGCTTTAGGCTCCCCTAGGCTTTAAAGGCTAGGGCTCCCCTAGCCTTCAGGCTAGGGCACCCCTAGGCTTTAGGCTCCCCTAGGCTTTAAAGGCTAGGGCTCCCCTAGCCTTCAGGCTAGGGCACCCCTAGGCTTTAGGCTCCCCTAGGCTTTAAAGGCTAGGGCTCCCCTAGCCTTCAGGCTAGGGCACCCCTAGGCTTTAGGCTCCCCTAGGCTTTAAAGGCTAGGGCTCCCCTAGCCTTCAGGCTAGGGCACCCCTAGGCTTTAGGCTCCCCTAGGCTTTAAAGGCTAGGGCTCCCCTAGCCTTCAGGCTAGGGCACCCCTAGGCTTTAGGCTCCCCTAGGCTTTAAAGGCTAGGGCTCCCCTAGCCTTCAGGCTAGGGCACCCCTAGGCTTTAGGCTCCCCTAGGCTTTAAAGGCTAGGGCTCCCCTAGCCTTCAGGCTAGGGCACCCCTAGGCTTTAGGCTCCCCTAGGCTTTAAAGGCTAGGGCTCCCCTAGCCTTCAGGCTAGGGCACCCCTAGGCTTTAGGCTCCCCTAGGCTTTAAAGGCTAGGGCTCCCCTAGCCTTCAGGCTAGGGCACCCCTAGGCTTTAGGCTCCCCTAGGCTTTAAAGGCTAGGGCTCCCCTAGCCTTCAGGCTAGGGCACCCCTAGGCTTTAGGCTCCCCTAGGCTTTAAAGGCTAGGGCTCCCCTAGCCTTCAGGCTAGGGCACCCCTAGGCTTTAGGCTCCCCTAGGCTTTAAAGGCTAGGGCTCCCCTAGCCTTCAGGCTAGGGCACCCCTAGGCTTTAGGCTCCCCTAGGCTTTAAAGGCTAGGGCTCCCCTAGCCTTCAGGCTAGGGCACCCCTAGGCTTTAGGCTCCCCTAGGCTTTAAAGGCTAGGGCTCCCCTAGCCTTCAGGCTAGGGCACCCCTAGGCTTTAGGCTCCCCTAGGCTTTAAAGGCTAGGGCTCCCCTAGCCTTCAGGCTAGGGCACCCCTAGGCTTTAGGCTCCCCTAGGCTTTAAAGGCTAGGGCTCCCCTAGCCTTCAGGCTAGGGCACCCCTAGGCTTTAGGCTCCCCTAGGCTTTAAAGGCTAGGGCTCCCCTAGCCTTCAGGCTAGGGCACCCCTAGGCTTTAGGCTCCCCTAGGCTTTAAAGGCTAGGGCTCCCCTAGCCTTCAGGCTAGGGCACCCCTAGGCTTTAGGCTCCCCTAGGCTTTAAAGGCTAGGGCTCCCCTAGCCTTCAGGCTAGGGCACCCCTAGGCTTTAGGCTCCCCTAGGCTTTAAAGGCTAGGGCTCCCCTAGCCTTCAGGCTAGGGCACCCCTAGGCTTTAGGCTCCCCTAGGCTTTAAAGGCTAGGGCTCCCCTAGCCTTCAGGCTAGGGCACCCCTAGGCTTTAGGCTCCCCTAGGCTTTAAAGGCTAGGGCTCCCCTAGCCTTCAGGCTAGGGCACCCCTAGGCTTTAGGCTCCCCTAGGCTTTAAAGGCTAGGGCTCCCCTAGCCTTCAGGCTAGGGCACCCCTAGGCTTTAGGCTCCCCTAGGCTTTAAAGGCTAGGGCTCCCCTAGCCTTCAGGCTAGGGCACCCCTAGGCTTTAGGCTCCCCTAGGCTTTAAAGGCTAGGGCTCCCCTAGCCTTCAGGCTAGGGCACCCCTAGGCTTTAGGCTCCCCTAGGCTTTAAAGGCTAGGGCTCCCCTAGCCTTCAGGCTAGGGCACCCCTAGGCTTTAGGCTCCCCTAGGCTTTAAAGGCTAGGGCTCCCCTAGCCTTCAGGCTAGGGCACCCCTAGGCTTTAGGCTCCCCTAGGCTTTAAAGGCTAGGGCTCCCCTAGCCTTCAGGCTAGGGCACCCCTAGGCTTTAGGCTCCCCTAGGCTTTAAAGGCTAGGGCTCCCCTAGCCTTCAGGCTAGGGCACCCCTAGGCTTTAGGCTCCCCTAGGCTTTAAAGGCTAGGGCTCCCCTAGCCTTCAGGCTAGGGCACCCCTAGGCTTTAGGCTCCCCTAGGCTTTAAAGGCTAGGGCTCCCCTAGCCTTCAGGCTAGGGCACCCCTAGGCTTTAGGCTCCCCTAGGCTTTAAAGGCTAGGGCTCCCCTAGCCTTCAGGCTAGGGCACCCCTAGGCTTTAGGCTCCCCTAGGCTTTAAAGGCTAGGGCTCCCCTAGCCTTCAGGCTAGGGCACCCCTAGGCTTTAGGCTCCCCTAGGCTTTAAAGGCTAGGGCTCCCCTAGCCTTCAGGCTAGGGCACCCCTAGGCTTTAGGCTCCCCTAGGCTTTAAAGGCTAGGGCTCCCCTAGCCTTCAGGCTAGGGCACCCCTAGGCTTTAGGCTCCCCTAGGCTTTAAAGGCTAGGGCTCCCCTAGCCTTCAGGCTAGGGCACCCCTAGGCTTTAGGCTCCCCTAGGCTTTAAAGGCTAGGGCTCCCCTAGCCTTCAGGCTAGGGCACCCCTAGGCTTTAGGCTCCCCTAGGCTTTAAAGGCTAGGGCTCCCCTAGCCTTCAGGCTAGGGCACCCCTAGGCTTTAGGCTCCCCTAGGCTTTAAAGGCTAGGGCTCCCCTAGCCTTCAGGCTAGGGCACCCCTAGGCTTTAGGCTCCCCTAGGCTTTAAAGGCTAGGGCTCCCCTAGCCTTCAGGCTAGGGCACCCCTAGGCTTTAGGCTCCCCTAGGCTTTAAAGGCTAGGGCTCCCCTAGCCTTCAGGCTAGGGCACCCCTAGGCTTTAGGCTCCCCTAGGCTTTAAAGGCTAGGGCTCCCCTAGCCTTCAGGCTAGGGCACCCCTAGGCTTTAGGCTCCCCTAGGCTTTAAAGGCTAGGGCTCCCCTAGCCTTCAGGCTAGGGCACCCCTAGGCTTTAGGCTCCCCTAGGCTTTAAAGGCTAGGGCTCCCCTAGCCTTCAGGCTAGGGCACCCCTAGGCTTTAGGCTCCCCTAGGCTTTAAAGGCTAGGGCTCCCCTAGCCTTCAGGCTAGGGCACCCCTAGGCTTTAGGCTCCCCTAGGCTTTAAAGGCTAGGGCTCCCCTAGCCTTCAGGCTAGGGCACCCCTAGGCTTTAGGCTCCCCTAGGCTTTAAAGGCTAGGGCTCCCCTAGCCTTCAGGCTAGGGCACCCCTAGGCTTTAGGCTCCCCTAGGCTTTAAAGGCTAGGGCTCCCCTAGCCTTCAGGCTAGGGCACCCCTAGGCTTTAGGCTCCCCTAGGCTTTAAAGGCTAGGGCTCCCCTAGCCTTCAGGCTAGGGCACCCCTAGGCTTTAGGCTCCCCTAGGCTTTAAAGGCTAGGGCTCCCCTAGCCTTCAGGCTAGGGCACCCCTAGGCTTTAGGCTCCCCTAGGCTTTAAAGGCTAGGGCTCCCCTAGCCTTCAGGCTAGGGCACCCCTAGGCTTTAGGCTCCCCTAGGCTTTAAAGGCTAGGGCTCCCCTAGCCTTCAGGCTAGGGCACCCCTAGGCTTTAGGCTCCCCTAGGCTTTAAAGGCTAGGGCTCCCCTAGCCTTCAGGCTAGGGCACCCCTAGGCTTTAGGCTCCCCTAGGCTTTAAAGGCTAGGGCTCCCCTAGCCTTCAGGCTAGGGCACCCCTAGGCTTTAGGCTCCCCTAGGCTTTAAAGGCTAGGGCTCCCCTAGCCTTCAGGCTAGGGCACCCCTAGGCTTTAGGCTCCCCTAGGCTTTAAAGGCTAGGGCTCCCCTAGCCTTCAGGCTAGGGCACCCCTAGGCTTTAGGCTCCCCTAGGCTTTAAAGGCTAGGGCTCCCCTAGCCTTCAGGCTAGGGCACCCCTAGGCTTTAGGCTCCCCTAGGCTTTAAAGGCTAGGGCTCCCCTAGCCTTCAGGCTAGGGCACCCCTAGGCTTTAGGCTCCCCTAGGCTTTAAAGGCTAGGGCTCCCCTAGCCTTCAGGCTAGGGCACCCCTAGGCTTTAGGCTCCCCTAGGCTTTAAAGGCTAGGGCTCCCCTAGCCTTCAGGCTAGGGCACCCCTAGGCTTTAGGCTCCCCTAGGCTTTAAAGGCTAGGGCTCCCCTAGCCTTCAGGCTAGGGCACCCCTAGGCTTTAGGCTCCCCTAGGCTTTAAAGGCTAGGGCTCCCCTAGCCTTCAGGCTAGGGCACCCCTAGGCTTTAGGCTCCCCTAGGCTTTAAAGGCTAGGGCTCCCCTAGCCTTCAGGCTAGGGCACCCCTAGGCTTTAGGCTCCCCTAGGCTTTAAAGGCTAGGGCTCCCCTAGCCTTCAGGCTAGGGCACCCCTAGGCTTTAGGCTCCCCTAGGCTTTAAAGGCTAGGGCTCCCCTAGCCTTCAGGCTAGGGCACCCCTAGGCTTTAGGCTCCCCTAGGCTTTAAAGGCTAGGGCTCCCCTAGCCTTCAGGCTAGGGCACCCCTAGGCTTTAGGCTCCCCTAGGCTTTAAAGGCTAGGGCTCCCCTAGCCTTCAGGCTAGGGCACCCCTAGGCTTTAGGCTCCCCTAGGCTTTAAAGGCTAGGGCTCCCCTAGCCTTCAGGCTAGGGCACCCCTAGGCTTTAGGCTCCCCTAGGCTTTAAAGGCTAGGGCTCCCCTAGCCTTCAGGCTAGGGCACCCCTAGGCTTTAGGCTCCCCTAGGCTTTAAAGGCTAGGGCTCCCCTAGCCTTCAGGCTAGGGCACCCCTAGGCTTTAGGCTCCCCTAGGCTTTAAAGGCTAGGGCTCCCCTAGCCTTCAGGCTAGGGCACCCCTAGGCTTTAGGCTCCCCTAGGCTTTAAAGGCTAGGGCTCCCCTAGCCTTCAGGCTAGGGCACCCCTAGGCTTTAGGCTCCCCTAGGCTTTAAAGGCTAGGGCTCCCCTAGCCTTCAGGCTAGGGCACCCCTAGGCTTTAGGCTCCCCTAGGCTTTAAAGGCTAGGGCTCCCCTAGCCTTCAGGCTAGGGCACCCCTAGGCTTTAGGCTCCCCTAGGCTTTAAAGGCTAGGGCTCCCCTAGCCTTCAGGCTAGGGCACCCCTAGGCTTTAGGATAGGGCTCCCCTAGGCTAAGGCTAGGGCTCCCCTAGCCTTCAGGCTAGGGCACCCCTAGGTTTTAGGCTCCCCTAGGCTAAGGCTAGGGCTCCCCTAGCCTTCAGGCTAGGGCACCCCTAGCCTTCAGGCTAGGGCACCCCTAGGCTTTAGGCTAGGGCTCCCCTAGGCTAAGGCTAGGGCTCCCCTAGCCTTCAGGCTAGGGCACCCCTAGGCTTTAGGCTAGGGCTCCCCTAGGCTAAGGCTAGGGCTCCCCTAGCCTTCAGGCTAGGGCACCCCTAGGCTTTGGGCTCCCCTAGGCTAAGGCTAGGGCTCCCCTAGCCTTCAGGCTAGGGCACCCCTAGGCTTTGGGCTCCCCTAGGCTAAGGCTAGGGCTCCCCTAGCCTTCAGGCTAGGGCACCCCTAGGCTTTAGGCTAGGGCTCCCCTAGGCTAAGGCTAGGGCTCCCCTAGCCTTCAGGCTAGGGCACCCCTAGGCTTTGGGCTCCCCTAGGCTAAGGCTAGGGCTCCCCTAGCCTTCAGGCTAGGGCACCCCTAGGCTTTAGGCTAGGGCTCCCCTAGGCTAAGGCTAGGGCTCCCCTAGCCTTCAGGCTAGGGCACCCCTAGGCTTTAGGCTAGGGCTCCCCTAGGCTAAGGCTAGGGCTCCCCTAGCCTTCAGGCTAGGGCACCCCTAGGCTTTAGGCTAGGGCTCCCCTAGGCTAAGGCTAGGGCTCCCCTAGCCTTGAGGCTAGGGCACCCCTAGGCTTTAGGCTAGGGCTCCCCTAGGCTAAGGCTAGGGCTCCCCTAGCCTTCAGACTAGGGCACCCCTAGGCTTTAGGCTAGGGCTCCCCTAGGCTTTAGGCTAGGGCTCCCCTAGGCTAAGGCTAGGGCTCCCCTAGCCTTCAGGCTAGGGCACCCCTAGGCTTTAGGCTAGGGCTACCCTAGGCTAAGGCTAGGGCTCCCCTAGCCTTCAGGCTAGGGCACCCCTAGGCTTTAGGCTAGGGCTCCCCTAGGCTAAGGCTAGGGCTCCCCTAGCCTTCAGGCTAGGGCACCCCTAGGCTTTAGGCTAGGGCTCCCCTAGGCTAAGGCTAGGGCTCCCCTAGCCTTCAGGCTAGGGCACCCCTAGGCTTTAGGCTAGGGCTCCCCTAGGCTAAGGCTAGGGCTCCCCTAGCCTTCAGGCTAGGGCACCCCTAGTCTTTAGGCTAGGGCTCCCCTAGGCTAAGGCTAGGGCTCCCCTAGCCTTCAGGCTAGGGCACCCCTAGGCTTTAGGCTAGGGCTCCCCTAGGCAAAGGCTAGGGCTCCCCTAGCCTTCAGGCTAGGGCACCCCTAGGCTTTAGGCTAGGGCTCCCCTAGGCAAAGGCTAGGGCTCCCCTAGCCTTCAGGCTAGGGCACCCCTAGGCTTTAGGCTAGGGCTCCCCTAGGCTAAGGCTAGGGCTCCCCTAGCCTTCAGGCTAGGGCACCCCTAGGCTTTAGGCTAGGGCTCCCCTAGGCTAAGGCTAGGGCTCCCCTAGCCTTCAGGCTAGGGCACCCCTAGGCTTTAGGCTAGGGCTCCCCTAGGCTAAGGCTAGGGCTCCCCTAGCCTTCAGGCTAGGGCACCCCTAGGCTTTAGGCTAGGGCTCCCCTAGGCTAAGGCTAGGGCTCCCCTAGCCTTCAGGCTAGGGCACCCCTAGGCTTTAGGCTAGGGCTCCCCTAGGCTAAGGCTAGGGCTCCCCTAGCCTTCAGGCTAGGGCACCCCTAGGCTTTAGGCTAGGGCTCCCCTAGGCTAAGGCTAGGGCTCCCCTAGCCTTCAGGCTAGGGCACCCCTAGGCTTTAGGCTAGGGCTCCCCTAGGCTAAGGCTGGGCTCCCCTAGCCTTCAGGCTAGGGCACCCCTAGGCTTTAGGCTAGGGCTCCCCTAGGCTAAGGCTAGGGCTCCCCTAGCCTTCAGGCTAGGGCACCCCTAGGCTTTAGGCTAGGGCTCCCCTAGGCTAAGGCTAGGGCTCCCCTAGCCTTCAGGCTAGGGCACCCCTAGGCTTTTGGCTAGGGCTCCCCTAGGCTAAGGCTAGGGCTCCCCTAGCCTTCAGGCTAGGGCACCCCTAGGCTTTTGGCTAGGGCTCCCCTAGGCTAAGGCTAGGGCTCCCCTAGCCTTCAGGCTAGGGCACCCCTAGGCTTTTGGCTAGGGCTCCCCTAGGCTAAGGCTAGGGCTCCCCTAGCCTTCAGGCTAGGGCACCCCTAGGCTTTTGGCTAGGGCTCCCCTAGGCTAAGGCTAGGGCTCCCCTAGCCTTCAGGCTAGGGCACCCCTAGGCTTTTGGCTAGGGCTCCCCTAGGCTAAGGCTAGGGCTCCCCTAGCCTTCAGGCTAGGGCACCCCTAGGCTTTAGGCTAGGGCTCCCCTAGGCTAAGGCTAGGGCTCCCCTAGCCTTCAGGCTAGGGCACCCCTAGGCTTTAGGCTAGGGCTCCCCTTGGCTAAGGCTAGGGCTCCCCTAGCCTTCAGACTAGGGCACCCCTAGGCTTTAGGCTAGGGCTCCCCTAGGCTTTAGGCTAGGGCTCCCCTAGGCTAAGGCTAGGGCACCCCTAGCCTTCAGGCTAGGGCACCCCTAGGCTTTAGGCTAGGGCTCCCCTAGGCTAAGGCTAGGGCTCCCCTAGCCTTCAGGCTCGGGCACCCCTAGGCTTTAGGCTAGGGCTCCCCTAGGCTAAGGCTAGGGCTCCCCTAGCCTTCAGGCTCGGGCACCCCTAGGCTTTAGGCTAGGGCTCCCCTAGGCTAAGGCTAGGGCTCCCCTAGCCTTCAGGCTCGGGCACCCCTAGGCTTTAGGCTAGGGCTCCCCTAGGCTAAGGCTAGGGCTCCCCTAGCCTTCAGGCTCGGGCACCCCTAGGCTTTAGGCTAGGGCTCCCCTAGGCTAAGGCTAGGGCTCCCCTAGCCTTCAGGCTCGGGCACCCCTAGGCTTTAGGCTAGGGCTCCCCTAGGCTAAGGCTAGGGCTCCCCTAGCCTTCAGGCTCGGGCACCCCTAGGCTTTAGGCTAGGGCTCCCCTAGGCTAAGGCTAGGGCTCCCCTAGCCTTCAGGCTCGGGCACCCCTAGGCTTTAGG
>NW_027458914.1:0-33116 GCF_050624435.1 Tenrec ecaudatus
GGAGCCCTAGCCTTAGCTAGGGGAGCCTAAAGCCTAGGGGTGCCCTAGCCTGAAGGCTAGGGGAGCCCTAGCCTTAGCCTAGGGGAGCCCTAGCCTAAAGCCTAGGGGTGCCCTAGCCTGAAGGCTAGGGGAGCCCTAGCCTTAGCCTAGGGGAGCCTAAAGCCTAGGGGTGCCCTAGCCTGAAGGCTAGGGGAGCCCTAGCCTTAGCCTAGGGGAGCCCTAGCCTAAAGATTAGGGGTGCCCTAGCCTGAATGCTAGGGGAGCCCTAGCCTTAGCCTAGGGGAGCCTAAAGCCTAGGGGTGCCCTAGCCTGAAGGCTAGGGGAGCCCTAGCCTTAGCCTAGGGGAGCCCTAGCCTAAAGCCTAGGGGTGCCCTAGCCTGAAGGCTAGGGGAGCCCTAGCCTTAGCCTAGGGGAGCCTAAAGCCTAGGGGTGCCCTAGCCTGAAGGCTAGGGGAGCCCTAGCCTTAGCCTAGGGGAGCCCTAGCCTAAAGCCTAGGGGTGCCCTAGCCTGAAGGCTAGGGGAGCCCTAGCCTTAGCCTAGGGGAGCCTAAAGCCTAGGGGTGCCCTAGCCTGAAGGCTAGGGGAGCCCTAGCCTTAGCCTAGGGGAGCCCTAGCCTAAAGCCTAGGGGTGCCCTAGCCTGAAGGCTAGGGGAGCCCTAGCCTTAGCCTAGGGGAGCCTAAAGCCTAGGGGTGCCCTAGCCTGAAGGCTAGGGGAGCCCTAGCCTTACCTGGGGGAGCCCTAGCCTAAAGCCTAGGGGTGCCCTAGCCTGAAGGCTAGGGGAGCCCTAGCCTTAGCCTGGGGGAGCCTTAAAGCCTAGGGGTGCCCTAGCCTGAAGGCTAGGGAGCCCTAGCCTTAGCCTGGGGGAGCCTAAAGCCTAGGGGTGCCCTAGCCTGAAGGCGAGGGGAGCCCTAGCCTTAGCCTGGGGGAGCCCTAGCCTAAAGCCTAGGGGTGCCCTAGCCTGAAGGCGAGGGGAGCCCTAGCCTTAGCCTGGGGGAGCCCTAGCCTAAAGCCTAGGGGTGCCCTAGCCTGAAGGCGAGGGGAGCCCTAGCCTTAGCCTGGGGGAGCCCTAGCCTAAAGCCTAGGGGTGCCCTAGCCTGAAGGCGAGGGGAGCCCTAGCCTTAGCCTGGGGGAGCCCTAGCCTAAAGCCTAGGGGTGCCCTAGCCTGAAGGCGAGGGGAGCCCTAGCCTTAGCCTGGGGGAGCCCTAGCCTAAAGCCTAGGGGTGCCCTAGCCTGAAGGCGAGGGGAGCCCTAGCCTTAGCCTGGGGGAGCCCTAGCCTAAAGCCTAGGGGTGCCCTAGCCTGAAGGCGAGGGGAGCCCTAGCCTTAGCCTGGGGGAGCCCTAGCCTAAAGCCTAGGGGTGCCCTAGCCTGAAGGCGAGGGGAGCCCTAGCCTTAGCCTGGGGGAGCCCTAGCCTAAAGCCTAGGGGTGCCCTAGCCTGAAGGCGAGGGGAGCCCTAGCCTTAGCCTGGGGGAGCCCTAGCCTAAAGCCTAGGGGTGCCCTAGCCTGAAGGCGAGGGGAGCCCTAGCCTTAGCCTGGGGGAGCCCTAGCCTAAAGCCTAGGGGTGCCCTAGCCTGAAGGCGAGGGGAGCCCTAGCCTTAGCCTGGGGGAGCCCTAGCCTAAAGCCTAGGGGTGCCCTAGCCTGAAGGCGAGGGGAGCCCTAGCCTTAGCCTGGGGGAGCCCTAGCCTAAAGCCTAGGGGTGCCCTAGCCTGAAGGCGAGGGGAGCCCTAGCCTTAGCCTGGGGGAGCCCTAGCCTAAAGCCTAGGGGTGCCCTAGCCTGAAGGCGAGGGGAGCCCTAGCCTTAGCCTGGGGGAGCCCTAGCCTAAAGCCTAGGGGTGCCCTAGCCTGAAGGCGAGGGGAGCCCTAGCCTTAGCCTGGGGGAGCCCTAGCCTAAAGCCTAGGGGTGCCCTAGCCTGAAGGCGAGGGGAGCCCTAGCCTTAGCCTGGGGGAGCCCTAGCCTAAAGCCTAGGGGTGCCCTAGCCTGAAGGCGAGGGGAGCCCTAGCCTTAGCCTGGGGGAGCCCTAGCCTAAAGCCTAGGGGTGCCCTAGCCTGAAGGCGAGGGGAGCCCTAGCCTTAGCCTGGGGGAGCCCTAGCCTAAAGCCTAGGGGTGCCCTAGCCTGAAGGCGAGGGGAGCCCTAGCCTTAGCCTGGGGGAGCCCTAGCCTAAAGCCTAGGGGTGCCCTAGCCTGAAGGCGAGGGGAGCCCTAGCCTTAGCCTGGGGGAGCCCTAGCCTAAAGCCTAGGGGTGCCCTAGCCTGAAGGCGAGGGGAGCCCTAGCCTTAGCCTGGGGGAGCCCTAGCCTAAAGCCTAGGGGTGCCCTAGCCTGAAGGCGAGGGGAGCCCTAGCCTTAGCCTGGGGGAGCCCTAGCCTAAAGCCTAGGGGTGCCCTAGCCTGAAGGCGAGGGGAGCCCTAGCCTTAGCCTGGGGGAGCCCTAGCCTAAAGCCTAGGGGTGCCCTAGCCTGAAGGCGAGGGGAGCCCTAGCCTTAGCCTGGGGGAGCCCTAGCCTAAAGCCTAGGGGTGCCCTAGCCTGAAGGCGAGGGGAGCCCTAGCCTTAGCCTGGGGGAGCCCTAGCCTAAAGCCTAGGGGTGCCCTAGCCTGAAGGCGAGGGGAGCCCTAGCCTTAGCCTGGGGGAGCCCTAGCCTAAAGCCTAGGGGTGCCCTAGCCTGAAGGCGAGGGGAGCCCTAGCCTTAGCCTGGGGGAGCCCTAGCCTAAAGCCTAGGGGTGCCCTAGCCTGAAGGCGAGGGGAGCCCTAGCCTTAGCCTGGGGGAGCCCTAGCCTAAAGCCTAGGGGTGCCCTAGCCTGAAGGCGAGGGGAGCCCTAGCCTTAGCCTGGGGGAGCCCTAGCCTAAAGCCTAGGGGTGCCCTAGCCTGAAGGCGAGGGGAGCCCTAGGCTTAGCCTGGGGGAGCCCTAGCCTAAAGCCTAGGGGTGCCCTAGCCTGAAGGCGAGGGGAGCCCTAGCCTTAGCCTGGGGGAGCCCTAGCCTAAAGCCTAGGGGTGCCCTAGCCTGAAGGCGAGGGGAGCCCTAGCCTTAGCCTGGGGGAGCCCTAGCCTAAAGCCTAGGGGTGCCCTAGCCTGAAGGCGAGGGGAGCCCTAGCCTTAGCCTGGGGGAGCCCTAGCCTAAAGCCTAGGGGTGCCCTAGCCTGAAGGCGAGGGGAGCCCTAGCCTTAGCCTGGGGGAGCCCTAGCCTAAAGCCTAGGGGTGCCCTAGCCTGAAGGCGAGGGGAGCCCTAGCCTTAGCCTGGGGGAGCCCTAGCCTAAAGCCTAGGGGTGCCCTAGCCTGAAGGCGAGGGGAGCCCTAGCCTTAGCCTGGGGGAGCCCTAGCCTAAAGCCTAGGGGTGCCCTAGCCTGAAGGCGAGGGGAGCCCTAGCCTTAGCCTGGGGGAGCCCGAGCCTAAAGCCTAGGGGTGCCCTAGCCTGAAGGCGAGGGGAGCCCTAGCCTTAGCCTGGGGGAGCCCGAGCCTAAAGCCTAGGGGTGCCCTAGCCTGAAGGCGAGGGGAGCCCTAGCCTTAGCCTGGGGGAGCCCGAGCCTAAAGCCTAGGGGTGCCCTAGCCTGAAGGCGAGGGGAGCCCTAGCCTTAGCCTGGGGGAGCCCGAGCCTAAAGCCTAGGGGTGCCCTAGCCTGAAGGCGAGGGGAGCCCTAGCCTTAGCCTGGGGGAGCCCTAGCCTGAAGCCTAGGGGTGCCCTCGCCTGAAGGCGAGGGGAGCCCTAGCCAAAGCCTAGGGGAGCCCTAGCCTGAAGCCTAGGGGTGCCCTAGCCTGAAGGCGAGGGGAGCCCTAGCCGTAGCCTAGGGGAGCCCTAGCCTGAAGCCTAGGGGTGCTCTAGCCTGAAGGCGAGGGGAGCCCTAGCCGTAGCCTAGGGGAGCCCTAGCCTGAAGCCTAGGGGTGCCCTAGCCTGAAGGCGAGGGGAGCCCTAGCCGTAGCCTAGGGGATCCCTAGCCTGAAGCCTAGGGGTGCCCTAGCCTGAAGGCGAGGGGAGCCCTAGCCGTAGCCTAGGGGAGCCCTAGCCTGAAGCCTAGGGGTGCCCTAGCCTGAAGGCGAGGGGAGCCCTAGCCGTAGCCTAGGGGAGCCCTAGCCTGAAGCCTAGGGGTGCCCTAGCCTGAAGGCGAGGGGAGCCCTAGCCGTAGCCTAGGGGAGCCCTAGCCTGAAGCCTAGGGGTGCCCTAGCCTGAAGGCGAGGGGAGCCCTAGCCGTAGCCTGGGGGAGCCCTAGCCTGAAGCCTAGGGGTGCCCTAGCCTGAAGGCGAGGGGAGCCCTAGCCGTAGCCTGGGGGAGCCCTAGCCTGAAGCCTAGGGGTGCCCTAGCCTGAAGGCGAGGGGAGCCCTAGCCGTAGCCTGGGGGAGCCCTAGCCTGAAGCCTAGGGGTGCCCTAGCCTGAAGGCGAGGGGAGCCCTAGCCGTAGCCTGGGGGAGCCCTAGCATGAAGCCTAGGGGTGCCCTAGCCTGAAGGCGAGGGGAGCCCTAGCCGTAGCCTGGGGGAGCCCTAGCCTGAAGCCTAGGGGTGCCCTAGCCTGAAGGCGAGGGGAGCCCTAGCCGTAGCCTGGGGGAGCCCTAGCCTGAAGCCTAGGGGTGCCCTAGCCTGAAGGCGAGGGGAGCCCTAGCCGTAGCCTGGGGGAGCCCTAGCCTGAAGCCTAGGGGTGCCCTAGCCTGAAGGCGAGGGGAGCCCTAGCCGTAGCCTGGGGGAGCCCTAGCCTGAAGCCTAGGGGTGCCCTAGCCTGAAGGCGAGGGGAGCCCTAGCCGTAGCCTGGGGGAGCCCTAGCCTGAAGCCTAGGGGTGCCCTAGCCTGAAGGCGAGGGGAGCCCTAGCCGTAGCCTGGGGGAGCCCTAGCCTGAAGCCTAGGGGTGCCCTAGCCTGAAGGCGAGGGGAGCCCTAGCCGTAGCCTGGGGGAGCCCTAGCCTGAAGCCTAGGGGTGCCCTAGCCTGAAGGCGAGGGGAGCCCTAGCCGTAGCCTGGGGGAGCCCTAGCCTGAAGCCTAGGGGTGCCCTAGCCTGAAGGCGAGGGGAGCCCTAGCCGTAGCCTGGGGGAGCCCTAGCCTGAAGCCTAGGGGTGCCCTAGCCTGAAGGCGAGGGGAGCCCTAGCCGTAGCCTGGGGGAGCCCTAGCCTGAAGCCTAGGGGTGCCCTAGCCTGAAGGCGAGGGGAGCCCTAGCCGTAGCCTGGGGGAGCCCTAGCCTGAAGCCTAGGGGTGCCCTAGCCTGAAGGCGAGGGGAGCCCTAGCCGTAGCCTGGGGGAGCCCTAGCCTGAAGCCTAGGGGTGCCCTAGCCTGAAGGCGAGGGGAGCCCTAGCCGTAGCCTGGGGGAGCCCTAGCCTGAAGCCTAGGGGTGCCCTAGCCTGAAGGCGAGGGGAGCCCTAGCCGTAGCCTGGGGGAGCCCTAGCCTGAAGCCTAGGGGTGCCCTAGCCTGAAGGCGAGGGGAGCCCTAGCCGTAGCCTGGGGGAGCCCTAGCCTGAAGCCTAGGGGTGCCCTAGCCTGAAGGCGAGGGGAGCCCTAGCCGTAGCCTGGGGGAGCCCTAGCCTGAAGCCTAGGGGTGCCCTAGCCTGAAGGCGAGGGGAGCCCTAGCCGT
Organism: Tenrec ecaudatus; assembly: GCF_050624435.1. Lineage (NCBI taxonomy): Eukaryota > Metazoa > Chordata > Mammalia > Afrosoricida > Tenrecidae > Tenrec > Tenrec ecaudatus. The sequence goes on from NW_027458914.1 coordinate 5,541, forward strand.
AGCCTGGGGGAGCCCTAGCCTGAAGCCTAGGGGTGCCCTAGCCTGAAGGCGAGGGGAGCCCTAGCCGTAGCCTGGGGGAGCCCTAGCCTGAAGCCTAGGGGTGCCCTAGCCTGAAGGCGAGGGGAGCCCTAGCCGTAGCCTGGGGGAGCCCTAGCCTGAAGCCTAGGGGTGCCCTAGCCTGAAGGCGAGGGGAGCCCTAGCCGTAGCCTGGGGGAGCCCGAGCCTGAAGCCTAGGGGTGCCCTAGCCTGAAGGCGAGGGGAGCCCTAGCCGTAGCCTGGGGGAGCCCGAGCCTGAAGCCTAGGGGTGCCCTAGCCTGAAGGCGAGGGGAGCCCTAGCCGTAGCCTGGGGGAGCCCGAGCCTGAAGCCTAGGGGTGCCCTAGCCTGAAGGCGAGGGGAGCCCTAGCCGTAGCCTGGGGGAGCCCGAGCCTGAAGCCTAGGGGTGCCCTAGCCTGAAGGCGAGGGGAGCCCTAGCCGTAGCCTGGGGGAGCCCGAGCCTGAAGCCTAGGGGTGCCCTAGCCTGAAGGCGAGGGGAGCCCTAGCCGTAGCCTGGGGGAGCCCGAGCCTGAAGCCTAGGGGTGCCCTAGCCTGAAGGCGAGGGGAGCCCTAGCCGTAGCCTGGGGGAGCCCGAGCCTGAAGCCTAGGGGTGCCCTAGCCTGAAGGCGAGGGGAGCCCTAGCCGTAGCCTGGGGGAGCCCGAGCCTGAAGCCTAGGGGTGCCCTAGCCTGAAGGCGAGGGGAGCCCTAGCCGTAGCCTGGGGGAGCCCGAGCCTGAAGCCTAGGGGTGCCCTAGCCTGAAGGCGAGGGGAGCCCTAGCCGTAGCCTGGGGGAGCCCGAGCCTGAAGCCTAGGGGTGCCCTAGCCTGAAGGCGAGGGGAGCCCTAGCCGTAGCCTGGGGGAGCCCGAGCCTGAAGCCTAGGGGTGCCCTAGCCTGAAGGCGAGGGGAGCCCTAGCCGTAGCCTGGGGGAGCCCGAGCCTGAAGCCTAGGGGTGCCCTAGCCTGAAGGCGAGGGGAGCCCTAGCCGTAGCCTGGGGGAGCCCGAGCCTGAAGCCTAGGGGTGCCCTAGCCTGAAGGCGAGGGGAGCCCTAGCCGTAGCCTGGGGGAGCCCGAGCCTGAAGCCTAGGGGTGCCCTAGCCTGAAGGCGAGGGGAGCCCTAGCCGTAGCCTGGGGGAGCCCGAGCCTGAAGCCTAGGGGTGCCCTAGCCTGAAGGCGAGGGGAGCCCTAGCCGTAGCCTGGGGGAGCCCGAGCCTGAAGCCTAGGGGTGCCCTAGCCTGAAGGCGAGGGGAGCCCTAGCCGTAGCCTGGGGGTGCCCGAGCCTGAAGCCTAGGGGTGCCCTAGCCTGAAGGCGAGGGGAGCCCTAGCCGTAGCCTGGGGGTGCCCGAGCCTGAAGCCTAGGGGTGCCCTAGCCTGAAGGCGAGGGGAGCCCTAGCCGTAGCCTGGGGGAGCCCGAGCCTGAAGCCTAGGGGTGCCCTAGCCTGAAGGCGAGGGGAGCCCTAGCCGTAGCCTGGGGGAGCCCGAGCCTGAAGCCTAGGGGTGCCCTAGCCTGAAGGCGAGGGGAGCCCTAGCCTTAGCCTGGGGGAGCCCGAGCCTGAAGCCTAGGGGTGCCCTAGCCTGAAGGCGAGGGGAGCCCTAGCCTTAGCCTGGGGGAGCCCGAGCCTGAAGCCTAGGGGTGCCCTAGCCTGAAGGCGAGGGGAGCCCTAGCCTTAGCCTGGGGGAGCCCGAGCCTAAAGCCTAAGGGTGCCCTAGCCTGAAGGCGAGGGGAGCCCTAGCCTTAGCCTGGGGGAGCCCGAGCCTAAAGCCTAGGGGTGCCCTAGCCTGAAGGCGAGGGGAGCCCTAGCCTTAGCCTGGGGGAGCCCGAGCCTAAAGCCTAGGGGTGCCCTAGCCTGAAGGCGAGGGGAGCCCTAGCCTTAGCCTGGGGGAGCCCTAGCCTAAAGCCTAGGGGTGCCCTAGCCTGAAGGCGAGGGGAGCCCTAGCCTTAGCCTGGGGGAGCCCTAGCCTAAAGCCTAGGGGTGCCCTAGCCTGAAGGCGAGGGGAGCCCTAGCCTTAGCCTGGGGGAGCCCTAGCCTAAAGCCTAGGGGTGCCCTAGCCTGAAGGCGAGGGGAGCCCTAGCCTTAGCCTGGGGGAGCCCTAGCCTAAAGCCTAGGGGTGCCCTAGCCTGAAGGCGAGGGGAGCCCTAGCCTTAGCCTGGGGGAGCCCTAGCCTAAAGCCTAGGGGTGCCCTAGCCTGAAGGCGAGGGGAGCCCTAGCCTTAGCCTGGGGGAGCCCTAGCCTAAAGCCTAGGGGTGCCCTAGCCTGAAGGCGAGGGGAGCCCTAGCCTTAGCCTGGGGGAGCCCTAGCCTAAAGCCTAGGGGTGCCCTAGCCTGAAGGCGAGGGGAGCCCTAGCCTTAGCCTGGGGGAGCCCTAGCCTAAAGCCTAGGGGTGCCCTAGCCTGAAGGCGAGGGGAGCCCTAGCCTTAGCCTGGGGGAGCCCTAGCCTAAAGCCTAGGGGTGCCCTAGCCTGAAGGCGAGGGGAGCCCTAGCCTTAGCCTGGGGGAGCCCTAGCCTAAAGCCTAGGGGTGCCCTAGCCTGAAGGCGAGGGGAGCCCTAGCCTTAGCCTGGGGGAGCCCTAGCCTAAAGCCTAGGGGTGCCCTAGCCTGAAGGCGAGGGGAGCCCTAGCCTTAGCCTGGGGGAGCCCGAGCCTAAAGCCTAGGGGTGCCCTAGCCTGAAGGCGAGGGGAGCCCTAGCCTTAGCCTGGGGGAGCCCGAGCCTAAAGCCTAGGGGTGCCCTAGCCTGAAGGCGAGGGGAGCCCTAGCCTTAGCCTGGGGGAGCCCGAGCCTATAGCCTAGGGGTGCCCTAGCCTGAAGGCGAGGGGAGCCCTAGCCTTAGCCTGGGGGAGCCCGAGCCTAAAGCCTAGGGGTGCCCTAGCCTGAAGGCGAGGGGAGCCCTAGCCTTAGCCTGGGGGAGCCCGAGCCTAAAGCCTAGGGGTGCCCTAGCCTGAAGGCGAGGGGAGCCCTAGCCTTAGCCTGGGGGAGCCCGAGCCTAAAGCCTAGGGGTGCCCTAGCCTGAAGGCGAGGGGAGCCCTAGCCTTAGCCTGGGGGAGCCCGAGCCTAAAGCCTAGGGGTGCCCTAGCCTGAAGGCGAGGGGAGCCCTAGCCTTAGCCTGGGGGAGCCCGAGCCTAAAGCCTAGGGGTGCCCTAGCCTGAAGGCGAGGGGAGCCCTAGCCTTAGCCTGGGGGAGCCCGAGCCTAAAGCCTAGGGGTGCCCTAGCCTGAAGGCGAGGGGAGCCCTAGCCTTAGCCTGGGGGAGCCCGAGCCTAAAGCCTAGGGGTGCCCTAGCCTGAAGGCGAGGGGAGCCCTAGCCTTAGCCTGGGGGAGCCCGAGCCTAAAGCCTAGGGGTGCCCTAGCCTGAAGGCGAGGGGAGCCCTAGCCTTAGCCTGGGGGAGCCCGAGCCTAAAGCCTAGGGGTGCCCTAGCCTGAAGGCGAGGGGAGCCCTAGCCTTAGCCTGGGGGAGCCCGAGCCTAAAGCCTAGGGGTGCCCTAGCCTGAAGGCGAGGGGAGCCCTAGCCTTAGCCTGGGGGAGCCCGAGCCTAAAGCCTAGGGGTGCCCTAGCCTGAAGGCGAGGGGAGCCCTAGCCTTAGCCTGGGGGAGCCCGAGCCTAAAGCCTAGGGGTGCCCTAGCCTGAAGGCGAGGGGAGCCCTAGCCTTAGCCTGGGGGAGCCCGAGCCTAAAGCCTAGGGGTGCCCTAGCCTGAAGGCGAGGGGAGCCCTAGCCTTAGCCTGGGGGAGCCCGAGCCTAAAGCCTAGGGGTGCCCTAGCCTGAAGGCGAGGGGAGCCCTAGCCTTAGCCTGGGGGAGCCCGAGCCTAAAGCCTAGGGGTGACCTAGCCTGAAGGCGAGGGGAGCCCTAGCCTTAGCCTGGGGGAGCCCGAGCCTAAAGCCTAGGGGTGCCCTAGCCTGAAGGCGAGGGGAGCCCTAGCCTTAGCCTGGGGGAGCCCGAGCCTAAAGCCTAGGGGTGCCCTAGCCTGAAGGCGAGGGGAGCCCTAGCCTTAGCCTGGGGGAGCCCGAGCCTAAAGCCTAGGGGTGCCCTAGCCTGAAGGCGAGGGGAGCCCTAGCCTTAGCCTGGGGGAGCCCGAGCCTAAAGCCTAGGGGTGCCCTAGCCTGAAGGCGAGGGGAGCCCTAGCCTTAGCCTGGGGGAGCCCGAGCCTAAAGCCTAGGGGTGCCCTAGCCTGAAGGCGAGGGGAGCCCTAGCCTTAGCCTGGGGGAGCCCGAGCCTAAAGCCTAGGGGTGCCCTAGCCTGAAGGCGAGGGGAGCCCTAGCCTTAGCCTGGGGGAGCCCGAGCCTAAAGCCTAGGGGTGCCCTAGCCTGAAGGCGAGGGGAGCCCTAGCCTTAGCCTGGGGGAGCCCTAGCCTAAAGCCTAGGGGTGCCCTAGCCTGAAGGCGAGGGGAGCCCTAGCCTTAGCCTGGGGGAGCCCTAGCCTAAAGCCTAGGGGTGCCCTAGCCTGAAGGCGAGGGGAGCCCTAGCCTTAGCCTGGGGGAGCCCTAGCCTAAAGCCTAGGGGTGCCCTAGCCTGAAGGCGAGGGGAGCCCTAGCCTTAGCCTAGGGGAGCCCTAGCCTAAAGCCTAGGGGTGCCCTAGCCTGAAGGCGAGGGGAGCCCTAGCCTTAGCCTAGGGGAGCCCTAGCCTAAAGCCTAGGGGTGCCCTAGCCTGAAGGCGAGGGGAGCCCTAGCCTTAGCCTGGGGGAGCCCTAGCCTAAAGCCTAGGGGTGCCCTAGCCTGAAGGCGAGGGGAGCCCTAGCCTTAGCCTGGGGGAGCCCTAGCCTAAAGCCTAGGGGTGCCCTAGCCTGAAGGCGAGGGGAGCCCTAGCCTTAGCCTGGGGGAGCCCGAGCCTAAAGCCTAGGGGTGCCCTAGCCTGAAGGCGAGGGGAGCCCTAGCCTTAGCCTGGGGGAGCCCGAGCCTAAAGCCTAGGGGTGCCCTAGCCTGAAGGCGAGGGGAGCCCTAGCCTTAGCCTAGGGGAGCCCTAGCCTAAAGCCTAGGGGTGCCCTAGCCTGAAGGCGAGGGGAGCCCTAGCCAAAGCCTAGGGGAGCCCTAGCCTGAAGCCTAGGGGTGCCCTAGCCTGAAGGCGAGGGGAGCCCTAGGCGTAGCCTAGGGGAGCCCTAGCCTGAAGCCTAGGGGTGCCCTAGCCTGAAGGCGAGGGGAGCCCTAGCCGTAGCCTGGGGGAGCCCGAGCCTGAAGCCTAGGGGTGCCCTAGCCTGAAGGCGAGGGGAGCCCTAGCCGTAGCCTGGGGGAGCCCGAGCCTGAAGCCTAGGGGTGCCCTAGCCTGAAGGCGAGGGGAGCCCTAGCCTTAGCCTAGGGGAGCCCTAGCCTAAAGCCTAGGGGTGCCCTAGCCTGAAGGCGAGGGGAGCCCTAGCCTTAGCCTAGGGGAGCCCTAGCCTAAAGCCTAGGGGTGCCCTAGCCTGAAGGCGAGGGGAGCCCTAGCCTTAGCCTAGGGGAGCCCTAGCCTAAAGCCTAGGGGTGCCCTAGCCTGAAGGCGAGGGGAGCCCTAGCCAAAGCCTAGGGGAGCCCTAGCCTGAAGCCTAGGGGTGCCCTAGCCTGAAGGCGAGGGGAGCCCTAGGCGTAGCCTAGGGGAGCCCTAGCCTGAAGCCTAGGGGTGCCCTAGCCTGAAGGCGAGGGGAGCCCTAGCCGTAGCCTGGGGGAGCCCGAGCCTGAAGCCTAGGGGTGCCCTAGCCTGAAGGCGAGGGGAGCCCTAGCCGTAGCCTGGGGGAGCCCGAGCCTGAAGCCTAGGGGTGCCCTAGCCTGAAGGCGAGGGGAGCCCTAGCCGTAGCCTGGGGGAGCCCGAGCCTGAAGCCTTGGGGTGCCCTAGCCTGAAGGCGAGGGGAGCCCTAGCCGTAGCCTGGGGGAGCCCGAGCCTGAAGCCTAGGGGTGCCCTAGCCTGAAGGCGAGGGGAGCCCTAGCCTTAGCCTGGGGGAGCCCGAGCCTGAAGCCTAGGGGTGCCCTAGCCTGAAGGCGAGGGGAGCCCTAGCCTTAGCCTGGGGGAGCCCGAGCCTGAAGCCTAGGGGTGCCCTAGCCTGAAGGCGAGGGGAGCCCTAGCCTTAGCCTGGGGGAGCCCGAACCTGAAGCCTAGGGGTGCCCTAGCCTGAAGGCGAGGGGAGCCCTAGCCTTAGCCTGGGGGAGCCCGAGCCTAAAGCCTAGGGGTGCCCTAGCCTGAAGGCGAGGGGAGCCCTAGCCTTAGCCTGGGGGAGCCCTAGCCTAAAGCCTAGGGGTGCCCTAGCCTGAAGGCGAGGGGTGCCCTAGCCTTAGCCTGGGGGAGCCCTAGCCTAAAGCCTAGGGGTGCCCTAGCCTGAAGGCGAGGGGAGCCCTAGCCTTAGCCTGGGGGAGCCCTAGCCTAAAGCCTAGGGGTGCCCTAGCCTGAAGGCGAGGGGAGCCCTAGCCTTAGCCTGGGGGAGCCCTAGCCTAAAGCCTAGGGGTGCCCTAGCCTGAAGGCGAGGGGAGCCCTAGCCTTAGCCTGGGGGAGCCCTAGCCTAAAGCCTAGGGGTGCCCTAGCCTGAAGGCGAGGGGAGCCCTAGCCTTAGCCTGGGGGAGCCCTAGCCTAAAGCCTAGGGGTGCCCTAGCCTGAAGGCGAGGGGAGCCCTAGCCTTAGCCTGGGGGAGCCCTAGCCTAAAGCCTAGGGGTGCCCTAGCCTGAAGGCGAGGGGAGCCCTAGCCTTAGCCTGGGGGAGCCCTAGCCTAAAGCCTAGGGGTGCCCTAGCCTGAAGGCGAGGGGAGCCCTAGCCTTAGCCTGGGGGAGCCCTAGCCTAAAGCCTAGGGGTGCCCTAGCCTGAAGGCGAGGGGAGCCCTAGCCTTAGCCTGGGGGAGCCCTAGCCTAAAGCCTAGGGGTGCCCTAGCCTGAAGGCGAGGGGAGCCCTAGCCTTAGCCTGGGGGAGCCCTAGCCTAAAGCCTAGGGGTGCCCTAGCCTGAAGGCGAGGGGAGCCCTAGCCTTAGCCTGGGGGAGCCCTAGCCTAAAGCCTAGGGGTGCCCTAGCCTGAAGGCGAGGGGAGCCCTAGCCTTAGCCTGGGGGAGCCCTAGCCTAAAGCCTAGGGGTGCCCTAGCCTGAAGGCGAGGGGAGCCCTAGCCTTAGCCTGGGGGAGCCCTAGCCTAAAGCCTAGGGGTGCCCTAGCCTGAAGGCGAGGGGAGCCCTAGCCTTAGCCTGGGGGAGCCCTAGCCTAAAGCCTAGGGGTGCCCTAGCCTGAAGGCGAGGGGAGCCCTAGCCTTAGCCTGGGGGAGCCCTAGCCTAAAGCCTAGGGGTGCCCTAGCCTGAAGGCGAGGGGAGCCCTAGCCTTAGCCTGGGGGAGCCCGAGCCTAAAGCCTAGGGGTGCCCTAGCCTGAAGGCGAGGGGAGCCCTAGCCTTAGCCTGGGGGAGCCCGAGCCTAAAGCCTAGGGGTGCCCTAGCCTGAAGGCGAGGGGAGCCCTAGCCTTAGCCTGGGGGAGCCCGAGCCTAAAGCCTAGGGGTGCCCTAGCCTGAAGGCGAGGGGAGCCCTAGCCTTAGCCTGGGGGAGCCCGAGCCTATAGCCTAGGGGTGCCCTAGCCTGAAGGCGAGGGGAGCCCTAGCCTTAGCCTGGGGGAGCCCGAGCCTAAAGCCTAGGGGTGCCCTAGCCTGAAGGCGAGGGGAGCCCTAGCCTTAGCCTGGGGGAGCCCGAGCCTAAAGCCTAGGGGTGCCCTAGCCTGAAGGCGAGGGGAGCCCTAGCCTTAGCCTGGGGGAGCCCGAGCCTAAAGCCTAGGGGTGCCCTAGCCTGAAGGCGAGGGGAGCCCTAGCCTTAGCCTGGGGGAGCCCGAGCCTAAAGCCTAGGGGTGCCCTAGCCTGAAGGCGAGGGGAGCCCTAGCCTTAGCCTGGGGGAGCCCGAGCCTAAAGCCTAGGGGTGCCCTAGCCTGAAGGCGAGGGGAGCCCTAGCCTTAGCCTGGGGGAGCCCGAGCCTAAAGCCTAGGGGTGCCCTAGCCTGAAGGCGAGGGGAGCCCTAGCCTTAGCCTGGGGGAGCCCGAGCCTAAAGCCTAGGGGTGCCCTAGCCTGAAGGCGAGGGGAGCCCTAGCCTTAGCCTGGGGGAGCCCGAGCCTAAAGCCTAGGGGTGTCCTAGCCTGAAGGCGAGGGGAGCCCTAGCCTTAGCCTGGGGGAGCCCGAGCCTAAAGCCTAGGGGTGCCCTAGCCTGAAGGCGAGGGGAGCCCTAGCCTTAGCCTGGGGGAGCCCGAGCCTAAAGCCTAGGGGTGCCCTAGCCTGAAGGCGAGGGGAGCCCTAGCCTTAGCCTGGGGGAGCCCGAGCCTAAAGCCTAGGGGTGCCCTAGCCTGAAGGCGAGGGGAGCCCTAGCCTTAGCCTGGGGGAGCCCGAGCCTAAAGCCTAGGGGTGCCCTAGCCTGAAGGCGAGGGGAGCCCTAGCCTTAGCCTGGGGGAGCCCGAGCCTAAAGCCTAGGGGTGCCCTAGCCTGAAGGCGAGGGGAGCCCTAGCCTTAGCCTGGGGGAGCCCGAGCCTAAAGCCTAGGGGTGCCCTAGCCTGAAGGCGAGGGGAGCCCTAGCCTTAGCCTGGGGGAGCCCGAGCCTAAAGCCTAGGGGTGCCCTAGCCTGAAGGCGAGGGGAGCCCTAGCCTTAGCCTGGGGGAGCCCGAGCCTAAAGGCTAGGGGTGCCCTAGCCTGAAGGCGAGGGGAGCCCTAGCCTTAGCCTGGGGTAGCCCGAGCCTAAAGCCTAGGGGTGCCCTAGCCTGAAGGCGAGGGGAGCCCTAGCCTTAGCCTGGGGGAGCCCGAGCCTAAAGCCTAGGGGTGCCCTAGCCTGAAGGCGAGGGGAGCCCTAGCCTTAGCCTGGGGGAGCCCGAGCCTAAAGCCAAGGGGTGCCCTAGCCTGAAGGCGAGGGGAGCCCTAGCCTTAGCCTGGGGGAGCCCGAGCCTAAAGCCTAGGGGTGCCCTAGCCTGAAGGCGAGGGGAGCCCTAGCCTTAGCCTGGGGGAGCCCGAGCCTAAAGCCTAGGGGTGCCCTAGCCTGAAGGCGAGGGGAGCCCTAGCCTTAGCCTGGGGGAGCCCGAGCCTAAAGCCTAGGGGTGCCCTAGCCTGAAGGCGAGGGGAGCCCTAGCCTTAGCCTGGGGGAGCCCTAGCCTAAAGCCTAGGGGTGCCCTAGCCTGAAGGCGAGGGGAGCCCTAGCCTTAGCCTGGGGGAGCCCTAGCCTAAAGCCTAGGGGTGCCCTAGCCTGAAGGCGAGGGGAGCCCTAGCCTTAGCCTGGGGGAGCCCTAGCCTAAAGCCTAGGGGTGCCCTAGCCTGAAGGCGAGGGGAGCCCTAGCCTTAGCCTGGGGGAGCCCGAGCCTAAAGCCTAGGGGTGCCCTAGCCTGAAGGCGAGGGGAGCCCTAGCCTTAGCCTGGGGGAGCCCGAGCCTAAAGCCTAGGGGTGCCCTAGCCTGAAGGCGAGGGGAGCCCTAGCCTTAGCCTGGGGGAGCCCGAGCCTAAAGCCTAGGGGTGCCCTAGCCTGAAGGCGAGGGGAGCCCTAGCCTTAGCCTGGGGGAGCCCGAGCCTAAAGCCTAGGGGTGCCCTAGCCTGAAGGCGAGGGGAGCCCTAGCCTTAGCCTGGGGGAGCCCGAGCCTAAAGCCTAGGGGTGCCCTAGCCTGAAGGCGAGGGGAGCCCTAGCCTTAGCCTGGGGGAGCCCGAGCCTAAAGCCAAGGGGTGCCCTAGCCTGAAGGCGAGGGGAGCCCTAGCCTTAGCCTGGGGGAGCCCGAGCCTAAAGCCTAGGGGTGCCCTAGCCTGAAGGCGAGGGGAGCCCTAGCCTTAGCCTGGGGGAGCCCGAGCCTAAAGCCTAGGGGTGCCCTAGCCTGAAGGCGAGGGGAGCCCTAGCCTTAGCCTGGGGGAGCCCGAGCCTAAAGCCTAGGGGTGCCCTAGCCTGAAGGCGAGGGGAGCCCTAGCCTTAGCCTGGGGGAGCCCTAGCCTAAAGCCTAGGGGTGCCCTAGCCTGAAGGCGAGGGGAGCCCTAGCCTTAGCCTGGGGGAGCCCTAGCCTAAAGCCTAGGGGTGCCCTAGCCTGAAGGCGAGGGGAGCCCTAGCCTTAGCCTAGGGGAGCCCTAGCCTAAAGCCTAGGGGTGCCCTAGCCTGAAGGCGAGGGGAGCCCTAGCCTTAGCCTAGGGGAGCCCTAGCCTAAAGCCTAGGGGTGCCCTAGCCTGAAGGCGAGGGGAGCCCTAGCCTTAGCCTAGGGGAGCCCTAGCCTAAAGCCTAGGGGTGCCCTAGCCTGAAGGCGAGGGGAGCCCTAGCCTTAGCCTAGGGGAGCCCTAGCCTAAAGCCTAGGGGTGCCCTAGCCTGAAGGCGAGGGGAGCCCTAGCCTTAGCCTAGGGGAGCCCTAGCCTAAAGCCTAGGGGTGCCCTAGCCTGAAGGCGAGGGGAGCCCTAGGCGTAGCCTAGGGGAGCCCTAGCCTGAAGCCTAGGGGTGCCCTAGCCTGAAGGCGAGGGGAGCCCTAGGCGTAGCCTAGGGGAGCCCTAGCCTGAAGCCTAGGGGTGCCCTAGCCTGAAGGCGAGGGGAGCCCTAGCCGTAGCCTAGGGGAGCCCTAGCCTGAAGCCTAGGGGTGCCCTAGCCTGAAGGCGAGGGGAGCCCTAGCCGTAGCCTAGGGGAGCCCTAGCCTGAAGCCTAGGGGTGCCCTAGCCTGAAGGCGAGGGGAGCCCTAGCCGTAGCCTAGGGGAGCCCTAGCCTGAAGCCTAGGGGTGCCCTAGCCTGAAGGCGAGGGGAGCCCTAGCCGTAGCCTAGGGGAGCCCTAGCCTGAAGCCTAGGGGTGCCCTAGCCTGAAGGCGAGGGGAGCCCTAGCCGTAGCCTAGGGGAGCCCTAGCCTGAAGCCTAGGGGTGCCCTAGCCTGAAGGCGAGGGGAGCCCTAGCCGTAGCCTAGGGGAGCCCTAGCCTGAAGCCTAGGGGTGCCCTAGCCTGAAGGCGAGGGGAGCCCTAGCCGTAGCCTAGGGGAGCCCTAGCCTGAAGCCTAGGGGTGCCCTAGCCTGAAGGCGAGGGGAGCCCTAGCCGTAGCCTAGGGGAGCCCTAGCCTGAAGCCTAGGGCTGCCCTAGCCTGAAGGCGAGGGGAGCCCTAGCCGTAGCCTAGGGGAGCCCTAGCCTGAAGCCTAGGGCTGCCCTAGCCTGAAGGCGAGGGGAGCCCTAGCCGTAGCCTAGGGGAGCCCTAGCCTGAAGCCTAGGGGTGCCCTAGCCTGAAGGCGAGGGGAGCCCTAGCCGTAGCCTAGGGGAGCCCTAGCCTGAAGCCTAGGGGTGCCCTAGCCTGAAGGCGAGGGGAGCCCTAGCCGTAGCCTAGGGGAGCCCTAGCCTGAAGCCTAGGGGTGCCCTAGCCTGAAGGCGAGGGGAGCCCTAGCCGTAGCCTAGGGGAGCCCTAGCCTGAAGCCTAGGGGTGCCCTAGCCTGAAGGCGAGGGGAGCCCTAGCCGTAGCCTAGGGCAGCCCTAGCCTGAAGCCTAGGGGTGCCCTAGCCTGAAGGCGAGGGGAGCCCTAGCCGTAGCCTAGGGGAGCCCTAGCCTGAAGCCTAGGGGTGCCCTAGCCTGAAGGCGAGGGGAGCCCTAGCCGTAGCCTAGGGGAGCCCTAGCCTGAAGCCTAGGGGTGCCCTAGCCTGAAGGCGAGGGGAGCCCTAGCCGTAGCCTAGGGGAGCCCTAGCCTGAAGCCTAGGGGTGCCCTAGCCTGAAGGCGAGGGGAGCCCTAGCCGTAGCCTAGGGGAGCCCTAGCCTGAAGCCTAGGGGTGCCCTAGCCTGAAGGCGAGGGGAGCCCTAGCCGTAGCCTAGGGGAGCCCTAGCCTGAAGCCTAGGGGTGCCCTAGCCTGAAGGCGAGGGGAGCCCTAGCCTTAGCCTAGGGGAGCCCTAGCCTGAAGCCTAGGGGTGCCCTAGCCTGAAGGCTAGGGGAGCCCTAGCCTTAGCCTAGGGGAGCCCTAGCCTGAAGCCTAGGGGTGCCCTAGCCTGAAGGCTAGGGGAGCCCTAGCCTGAAGCCTAGGGGTGCCCTAGCCTGAAGCCTAGGGGAGCCCTAGCCTGAGCCTAGGGGAGCCCTAGCCTGAAGCCTAGGGGTGCCCTAGCCTGAAGGCTAGGGGAGCCCTAGCCTGAGCCTAGGGGAGCCCTAGCCTGAAGCCTAGGGGTGCCCTAGCCTGAAGGCTAGGGGAGCCCTAGCCTGAGCCTAGGGGAGCCCTAGCCTGAAGCCTAGGGGTGCCCTAGCCTGAAGACTAGGGGAGCCCTAGCCTGAGCCTAGGGGAGCCCTAGCCTGAAGCCTAGGGGTGCCCTAGCCTGAAGGCTAGGGGAGCCCTAGCCTAAAGCCTAGGGGTGCCCTAGCCTGAAGGCTAGGGGAGCCCTAGCCTTAGCCTAGGGGAGCCCTAGCCTAAAGCCTAGGGGTGCCCTAGCCTGAAGGCTAGGGGAGCCCTAGCCTTAGCCTAGGGGAGCCCTAGCCTAAAGCCTAGGGGTGCCCTAGCCTGAAGGCTAGGGGAGCCCTAGCCTTAGCCTAGGGGAGCCCTAGCCTAAAGCCTAGGGGTGCCCTCGCCTGAAGGCTAGGGGAGCCCTAGCCTTAGCCTAGGGGAGCCCTAGCCTAAAGCCTAGGGGTGCCCTAGCCTGAAGGCTAGGGGAGCCCTAGCCTTAGCCTAGGGGAGCCCTAGCCTAAAGCCTAGGGGTGCCCTAGCCTGAAGGCTAGGGGAGCCCTAGCCTTAGCCTAGGGGAGCCCTAGCCTAAAGCCTAGGGGTGCCCTAGCCTGAAGGCTAGGGGAGCCCTAGCCTTAGCCTAGGGGAGCCCTAGCCTAAAGCCTAGGGGTGCCCTAGCCTGAAGGCTAGGGGAGCCCTAGGCTTAGCCTAGGGGAGCCCTAGCCTAAAGCCTAGGGGTGCCCTAGCCTGAAGGCTAGGGGAGCCCTAACCTTAGCCTAGGGGAGCCCTAGCCTAAAGCCTAGGGGTGCCCTAGCCTGAAGGCTAGGGGAGCCCTAGCCTTAGCCTAGGGGAGCCCTAGCCTAAAGCCTAGGGGTGCCCTAGCCTGAAGGCTAGGGGAGCCCTAGCCTTAGCCTAGGGGAGCCCTAGCCTAAAGCCTTGGGGTGCCCTAGCCTGAAGGCTAGGGGAGCCCTAGCCTTAGCCTAGGGGAGCCCTAGCCTAAAGCCTTGGGGTGCCCTAGCCTGAAGGCTAGGGGAGCCCTAGCCTTAGCCTAGGGGAGCCCTAGCCTAAAGCCTAGGGGTGCCCTAGCCTGAAGGCTAGGGGAGCCCTAGCCTTAGCCTAGGGGAGCCCTAGCCTAAAGCCTAGGGGTGCCCTAGCCTGAAGGCTAGGGGAGCCCTAGCCTTAGCCTAGGGGAGCCCTAGCCTGAAGGCTAGGGGAGCCCTAGCCTTAGCCTAGGGGAGCCCTAGCCTAAAGCCTAGGGGTGCCCTAGCCTGAAGGCTAGGGGAGCCCTAGCCTTAGCCTAGTGGAGCCCTAGCCTAAAGCCTAGGGGTGCCCTAGCCTGAAGGCTAGGGGAGCCCTAGCCTTAGCCTAGGGGAGCCCTAGCCTAAAGCCTAGGGGTGCCCTAGCCTGAAGGCTAGGGGAGCCCTAGCCTTAGCCTAGGGGAGCCCTAGCCTAAAGCCTAGGGGTGCCCTAGCCTGAAGGCTAGGGGAGCCCTAGCCTTAGCCTAGGGGAGCCCTAGCCTAAAGCCTAGGGGTGCCCTAGCCTGAAGGCTAGGGGAGCCCTAGCCTTAGCCTAGGGGAGCCCTAGCCTAAAGCCTTGGGGTGCCCTAGCCTGAAGGCTAGGGGAGCCCTAGCCTTAGCCTAGGGGAGCCCTAGCCTAAAGCCTAGGGGTGCCCTAGCCTGAAGGCTAGGGGAGCCCTAGCCTTAGCCTAGGGGAGCCCTAGCCTAAAGCCTAGGGGTGCCCTAGCCTGAAGGCTAGGGGAGCCCTAGCCTTAGCCTAGGGGAGCCCTAGCCTAAAGCCTAGGGGTGCCCTAGCCTGAAGGCTAGGGGAGCCCTAGCCTTAGCCTAGGGGAGCCCTAGCCTAAAGCCTAGGGGTGCCCTAGCCTGAAGGCTAGGGGAGCCCTAGCCTTAGCCCAGGGGAGCCCTAGCCTAAAGCCTAGGGGTGCCCTAGCCTGAAGGCTAGGGGAGCCCTAGCCTTAGCCCAGGGGAGCCCTAGCCTAAAGCCTAGGGGTGCCCTAGCCTGAAGGCTAGGGGAGCCCTAGCCTTAGCCCAGGGGAGCCCTAGCCTAAAGCCTAGGGGTGCCCTAGCCTGAAGGCTAGGGGAGCCCTAGCCTTAGCCCAGGGAAGCCCTAGCCTAAAGCCTAGGGGTGCCCTAGCCTGAAGGCTAGGGGAGCCCTAGCCTTAGCCCAGGCGAGCCCTAGCCTAAAGCCTAGGGGTGCCCTAGCCTGAAGGCTAGGGGAGCCCTAGCCTTAGCCCAGGGGAGCCCTAGCCTAAAGCCTAGGGGTGCCCTAGCCTGAAGGCTAGGGGAGCCCTAGCCTTAGCCCAGGGGAGCCCTAGCCTAAAGCCTAGGGGTGCCCTAGCCTGAAGGCTAGGGGAGCCCTAGCCTTAGCCTAGGGGAGCCCTAGCCTAAAGCCTAGGGGTGCCCTAGCCTGAAGGCTAGGGGAGACCTAGCCTTAGCCTAGGGGAGCCCTAGCCTAAAGCCTAGGGGTGCCCTAGCCTGAAGGCTAGGGGAGCCCTAACCTTAGCCTAGGGGAGCCCTAGCCTAAAGCCTAGGGGTGCCCTAGCCTGAAGGCTAGGGGAGCCCTAGCCTTAGCCTAGGGGAGCCCTAGCCTAAAGCCTAGGGGAGCCCTAGCCTGAAGCCTAGGGGTGCCCTAGCCTGAAGGCTAGGGGAGCCCTAGCCTTAGCCTAGGGGAGCCCTAGCCTAAAGCCTAGGGGTGCCCTAGCCTGAAGGCTAGGGGAGCCCTAGCCTTAGCCTAGGGGAGCCCTAGCCTAAAGACTAGGGGTGCCCTAGCCTGAAGGGTAGGGGAGGCCTAGCCTTAGCCTAGGGGAGCCCTAGCCTAAAGCCTAGTGGTGCCCTAGCCTGAAGGCTAGGGGAGCCCTAGCCTTAGCCTAGGGGAGCCCTAGCCTAAAGCCTAGGGGTGCCCTAGCCTGAAGGCTAGGGGAGCCCTAGCCTTAGCCTAGGGGAGCCCTAGCCTAAAGCCTAGGGGTGCCCTAGCCTGAAGGCTAGGGGAGCCCTAGCCTTAGCCTAGGGGAGCCCTAGCCTAAAGCCTAGGGGTGCCCTAGCCTGAAGGCTAGGGGAGCCCTAGCCTTAGCCTAGGGGAGCCCGAGCCTAAAGCCTAGGGGTGCCCTAGCCTGAAGGCTAGGGGAGCCCTAGCCTTACCCTAGGGGAGCCCGAGCCTAAAGCCTAGGGGTGCCCTAGCCTGAAGGCTAGGGGAGCCCTAGCCTTAGCCTAGGGGAGCCCGAGCCTAAAGCCTAGGGGTGCCCTAGCCTGAAGGCTAGGGGAGCCCTAGCCTTAGCCTAGGGGAGCCCGAGCCTAAAGCCTAGGGGTGCCCTAGCCTGAAGGCTAGGGGAGCCCTAGCCTTAGCCTAGGGGAGCCCGAGCCTAAAGCCTAGGGGTGCCCTAGCCTGAAGGCTAGGGGAGCCCTAGCCTTAGCCTAGGGGAGCCCGAGCCTAAAGCCTAGGGGTGCCCTAGCCTGAAGGCTAGGGGAGCCCTAGCCTTAGCCTAGGGGAGCCCGAGCCTAAAGCCTAGGGGTGCCCTAGCCTGAAGGCTAGGGGAGCCCTAGCCTTAGCCTAGGGGAGCCCGAGCCTAAAGCCTAGGGGTGCCCTAGCCTGAAGGCTAGGGGAGCCCTAGCCTTAGCCTAGGGGAGCCCGAGCCTAAAGCCTAGGGGTGCCCTAGCCTGAAGGCTAGGGGAGCCCTAGCCTTAGCCTAGGGGAGCCCGAGCCTAAAGCCTAGGGGTGCCCTAGCCTGAAGGCTAGGGGAGCCCTAGCCTTAGCCTAGGGGAGCCCGAGCCTAAAGCCTAGGGGTGCCCTAGCCTGAAGGCTAGGGGAGCCCTAGCCTTAGCCTAGGGGAGCCCGAGCCTAAAGCCTAGGGGTGCCCTAGCCTGAAGGCTAGGGGAGCCCTAGCCTTAGCCTAGGGGAGCCCTAGCCTAAAGCCTAGGGGTGCCCTAGCCTGAAGGCTAGGGGAGACCTAGCCTTAGCCTAGGGGAGCCCTAGCCTAAAGCCTAGGGGTGCCCTAGCCTGAAGGCTAGGGGAGACCTAGCCTTAGCCTAGGGGAGCCTAAAGCCTAGGGGTGCCCTAGCCTGAAGGCTAGGGGAGACCTAGCCTTAGCCTAGGGGAGCCTAAAGCCTAGGGGTGCCCTAGCCTGAAGGCTAGGGGAGCCCTAACCTTAGCCTAGGGGAGCCTAAAGCCTAGGGGTGCCCTAGCCTGAAGGCTAGGGGAGCCCTAGCCTTAGCCTAGGGGAGCCCTAGCCTAAAGCCTAGGGGTGCCCTAGCCTGAAGGCTAGGGGAGCCCTAGCCTTAGCCTAGGGGAGCCTAAAGCCTAGGGGTGCCCTAGCCTGAAGGCTAGGGGAGCCCTAGCCTTAGCCTAGGGGAGCCTAACCTAGGGGTGCCCTAGCCTGAAGGCTAGGGGAGCCCTAGCCTTAGCCTAGGGGAACCCTAGCCTAAAGCCTAGGGGTGCCCTAGCCTGAAGGCTAGGGGAGCCCTAGCCTTAGCCTAGGGGAGCCTAAAGCCTAGGGGTGCCCTAGCCTGAAGGCTAGGGGAGCCCTAGCCTTAGCCTAGGGGAGCCCTAGCCTAAAGCCTAGGGGTGCCCTAGCCTGAAGGCTAGGGGAGCCCTAGCCTTAGCCTAGGGGAGCCCTAGCCTAAAGCCTAGGGGTGCCCTAGCCTGAAGGCTAGGGGAGCCCTAGCCTTAGCCTAGGGGAGCCTAAAGCCAAGGGGTGCCCTAGCCTGAAGGCTAGGGGAGCCCTAGCCTTAGCCTAGGGGAGCCTAAAGCCTAGGGGTGCCCTAGCCTGAAGGCTAGGGGATCCCTAGCCTTAGCCTAGGGGAGCCTAAAGCCTAGGGGTGCCCTAGCCTGAAGGCTAGGGGAGCCCTAGCCTTAGCCTAGGGGAGCCTAAAGCCAAGGGGTGCCCTAGCCTGAAGGCTAGGGGAGCCCTAGCCTTAGCCTAGGGGAACCTAAAGCCAAGGGGTGCCCTAGCCTGAAGGCTAGGGGAGCCCTAGCCTTAGCCTAGGGGAGCCTAAAGCCTAGGGGTGCCCTAGCCTGAAGGCTAGGGGAGCCCTAGCCTTAGCCTAGGGGAGCCTAAAGCCTAGGGGTGCCCTAGCCTGAAGGCTAGGGGAGCCCTAGCCTTAGCCTAGGGGAGCCTAAAGCCTAGGGGTGCCCTGGCCTGAAGGCTAGGGGAGCCCTAGCCTTAGCCTAGGGGAGCCTAAAGCCTAGGGGTGCCCTGGCCTGAAGGCTAGGGGAGCCCTAGCCTTAGCCTAGGGGAGCCTAAAGCCTAGGGGTGCCCTGGCCTGAAGGCTAGGGGAGCCCTAGCCTTAGGCTAGGGGAGCCTAAAGCCTAGGGGTGCCCTGGCCTGAAGGCTAGGGGAGCCCTAGCCTTAGCCTAGAGGAGCCTAAAGCCTAGGGGTGCCCTGGCCTGAAGGCTAGGGGAGCCCTAGCCTTAGCCTAGGGGAGCCTAAAGCCTAGGGGTGCCCTAGCCTGAAGGCTAGGGGAGCCCTAGCCTTAGCCTAGGGGAGCCTAAAGCCTAGGGGTGCCCTAGCCTGAAGGCTAGGGGAGCCCTAGCCTTAGCCTAGGGGAGCCTAAAGCCTAGGGGTGCCCTAGCCTGAAGGCTCGGGGAGCCCTAGCCTTAGCCTAGGGGAGCCTAAAGCCTAGGGGTGCCCTAGCCTGAAGGCTCGGGGAGCCCTAGCCTTAGCCTAGGGGAGCCTAAAGCCTAGGGGTGCCCTAGCCTGAAGGCTAGGGGAGCCCTAGCCTTAGCCTAGGGGAGCCTAAAGCCTAGGGGTGCCCTAGCCTGAAGGCTAGGGGAGCCCTAGCCTTAGCCTAGGGGAGCCTAAAGCCTAGGGGTGCCCTAGCCTGAAGGCTAGGGGAGCCCTAGCCTTAGCCTAGGGGAGCCTAAAGCCTAGGGGTGCCCTAGCCTGAAGGCTAGGGGAGCCCTAGCCTTAGCCTAGGGGAGCCTAAAGCCAAGGGGTGCCCTAGCCTGAAGGCTAGGGGAGCCCTAGCCTTAGCCTAGGGGAGCCTAAAGCCAAGGGGTGCCCTAGCCTGAAGGCTAGGGGAGCCCTAGCCTTAGCCTAGGGGAGCCTAAAGCCAAGGGGTGCCCTAGCCTGAAGGCTAGGGGAGCCCTAGTCTTAGCCTAGGAGAGCCTAAAGCCAAGGGGTGCCCTAGCCTGAAGGCTAGGGGAGCCCTAGCCTTAGCCTAGGGGAGCCTAAAGCCAAGGGGTGCCCTAGCCTGAAGGCTAGGGGAGCCCTAGCCTTAGCCTAGGGGAGCCTAAAGCCAAGGGGTGCCCTAGCCTGAAGGCTAGGGGAGCCCTAGCCTTAGCCTAGGGGAGCCTAAAGCCAAGGGGTGCCCTAGCCTGAAG
Source organism: Tenrec ecaudatus (assembly GCF_050624435.1). Lineage (NCBI taxonomy): Eukaryota > Metazoa > Chordata > Mammalia > Afrosoricida > Tenrecidae > Tenrec > Tenrec ecaudatus. The sequence continues at coordinate 23,909 of NW_027458914.1, forward strand.
GCTAGGGGAGCCCTAGCCTTAGCCTAGGGGAGCCTAAAGCCTAGGGGTGCCCTAGCCTGAAGGCTAGGGGAGCCCTAGCCTTAGCCTAGGGGAGCCTAAAGCCTAGGGGTGCCCTAGCCTGAAGGCTAGGGGAGCCCTAGCCTTAGCCTAGGGGAGCCCTAGCCTAAAGCCTAGGGGTGCCCTAGCCTGAAGGCTAGGGGAGCCCTAGCCTTAGCCTAGGGGAGCCTGAAGCCTAGGGGTGCCCTAGCCTGAAGGCTAGGGGAGCCCTAGCCTTAGCCTAGGGGAGCCTGAAGCCTAGGGGTGCCCTAGCCTGAAGGCTAGGGGAGCCCTAGCCTTAGCCTAGGGGAGCCTGAAGCCTAGGGGTGCCCTAGCCTGAAGGCTAGGGGAGCCCTAGCCTTAGCCTAGGGGAGCCTGAAGCCTAGCGGTGCCCTAGCCTGAAGGCTAGGGGAACCCTAGCCTTAGCCTAGGGGAGCCTGAAGCCTAGGGGTGCCCTAGCCTGAAGGCTAGGGGAGCCCTAGCCTTAGCCTAGGGGAGCCTGAAGCCTAGGGGTGCCCTAGCCTGAAGGCTAGGGGAGCCCTAGCCTTAGCCTAGGGGAGCCTGAAGCCTAGGGGTGCCCTAGCCTGAAGGCTAGGGGAGCCCTAGCCTTAGCCTAGGGGAGCCTGAAGCCTAGGGGTGCCCTAGCCTGAAGGCTAGGGGAGCCCTAGCCTTAGCCTTGGGGAGCCTGAAGCCTAGAGGTGCCCTAGCCTGAAGGCTAGGGGAGCCCTAGCCTTAGCCTAGGGGAGCCTGAAGCCTAGGGGTGCCCTAGCCTGAAGGCTAGGGGAGCCCTAGCCTTAGCCTAGGGGAGCCTGAAGCCTAGGGGTGCCCTAGCCTGAAGGCTAGGGGAGCCCTAGCCTTAGCCTAGGGGAGTCTGAAGCCTAGGGGTGCCCTAGCCTGAAGGCTAGGGGAGCCCTAGCCTTAGCCTAGGCGAGCCTGAAGCCTAGGGGTGCCCTAGCCTGAAGGCTAGGGGAGCCCTAGCCTTAGCCTAGGGGAGCCTGAAGCCTAGGGGTGCCCTAGCCTGAAGGCTAGGGGAGCCCTAGCCTTAGCCTAGGGGAGCCTGAAGCCTAGGGGTGCCCTAGCCTGAAGGCTAGGGGAGCCCTAGCCTTAGCCTAGGGGAGCCTGAAGCCTAGGGGTGCCCTAGCCTGAAGGCTAGGGGAGCCCTAGCCTTAGCCTAGGGGAGCCTGAAGCCTAGGGGTGCCCTAGCCTGAAGGCTAGGGGAGCCCTAGCCTTAGCCTAGGGGAGCCTGAAGCCTAGGGGTGCCCTAGCATGAAGGCTAGGGGAGCCCTAGCCTTAGCCTAGGGGAGCCTGAAGCCTAGGGGTGCCCTAGCCTGAAGGCTAGGGGAGCCCTAGCCTTAGCCTAGGGGAGCCTGAAGCCAAGGGGTGCCCTAGCCTGAAGGCTAGGGGAGCCCTAGCCTTAGCCTAGGGGAGCCTGAAGCCAAGGGGTGTCCTGGCCTGAAGGCTAGGGGAGCCCTAGCCTTAGCCTAGGGGAGCCTAAAGCCTAGGGGTGCCCTGGCCTGAAGGCTAGGGGAGCCCTAGCCTTAGCCTAGAGGAGCCTAAAGCCTAGGGGTGCCCTGGCCTGAAGGCTAGGGGAGCCCTAGCCTTAGCCTAGGGGAGCCTAAAGCCTAGGGGTGCCCTAGCCTGAAGGCTAGGGGAGCCCTAGCCTTAGCCTAGGGGAGCCTAAAGCCTAGGGGTGCCCTAGCCTGAAGGCTAGGGGAGCCCTAGCCTTAGCCTAGGGGAGCCTGAAGCCTAGGGGTGCCCTAGCCTGAAGGCTAGGGGAGCCCTAGCCTTAGCCTAGGGGAGCCTGAAGCCTAGGGGTGCCCTAGCCTGAAGGCTAGGGGAGCCCTAGCCTTAGCCTAGGGGAGCCTGAAGCCTAGGGGTGCCCTAGCCTGAAGGCTAGGGGAGCCCTAGCCTTAGCCTAGGGGAGCCTGAAGCCTAGCGGTGCCCTAGCCTGAAGGCTAGGGGAACCCTAGCCTTAGCCTAGGGGAGCCTGAAGCCTAGGGGTGCCCTAGCCTGAAGGCTAGGGGAGCCCTAGCCTTAGCCTAGGGGAGCCTGAAGCCTAGGGGTGCCCTAGCCTGAAGGCTAGGGGAGCCCTAGCCTTAGCCTAGGGGAGCCTGAAGCCTAGGGGTGCCCTAGCCTGAAGGCTAGGGGAGCCCTAGCCTTAGCCTAGGGGAGCCTGAAGCCTAGGGGTGCCCTAGCCTGAAGGCTAGGGGAGCCCTAGCCTTAGCCTAGGGGAGCCTGAAGCCTAGGGGTGCCCTAGCCTGAAGGCTAGGGGAGCCCTAGCCTTAGCCTAGGGGAGCCTGAAGCCTAGGGGTGCCCTAGCCTGAAGGCTAGGGGAGCCCTAGCCTTAGCCTAGGGGAGCCTGAAGCCTAGGGGTGCCCTAGCCTGAAGGCTAGGGGAGCCCTAGCCTTAGCCTAGGGGAGCCTGAAGCCTAGGGGTGCCCTAGCCTGAAGGCTAGGGGAGCCCTAGCCTTAGCCTAGGCGAGCCTGAAGCCTAGGGGTGCCCTAGCCTGAAGGCTAGGGGAGCCCTAGCCTTAGCCTAGGGGAGCCTGAAGCCTAGCGGTGCCCTAGCCTGAAGGCTAGGGGAACCCTAGCCTTAGCCTAGGGGAGCCTGAAGCCTAGGGGTGCCCTAGCCTGAAGGCTAGGGGAGCCCTAGCCTTAGCCTAGGGGAGCCTGAAGCCTAGGGGTGCCCTAGCCTGAAGGCTAGGGGAGCCCTAGCCTTAGCCTAGGGGAGCCTGAAGCCTAGGGGTGCCCTAGCCTGAAGGCTAGGGGAGCCCTAGCCTTAGCCGAGGGGAGCCTGAAGCCTAGGGGTGCCCTAGCCTGAAGGCTAGGGGAGCCCTAGCCTTAGCCTTGGGGAGCCTGAAGCCTAGAGGTGCCCTAGCCTGAAGGCTAGGGGAGCCCTAGCCTTAGCCTAGGGGAGCCTGAAGCCTAGGGGTGCCCTAGCCTGAAGGCTAGGGGAGCCCTAGCCTTAGCCTAGGGGAGCCTGAAGCCTAGGGGTGCCCTAGCCTGAAGGCTAGGGGAGCCCTAGCCTTAGCCTAGGGGAGTCTGAAGCCTAGGGGTGCCCTAGCCTGAAGGCTAGGGGAGCCCTAGCCTTAGCCTAGGCGAGCCTGAAGCCTAGGGGTGCCCTAGCCTGAAGGCTAGGGGAGCCCTAGCCTTAGCCTAGGGGAGCCTGAAGCCTAGGGGTGCCCTAGCCTGAAGGCTAGGGGAGCCCTAGCCTTAGCCTAGGGGAGCCTGAAGCCTAGGGGTGCCCTAGCCTGAAGGCTAGGGGAGCCCTAGCCTTAGCCTAGGGGAGCCTGAAGCCTAGGGGTGCCCTAGCCTGAAGGCTAGGGGAGCCCTAGCCTTAGCCTAGGGGAGCCTGAAGCCTAGGGGTGCCCTAGCCTGAAGGCTAGGGGAGCCCTAGCCTTAGCCTAGGGGAGCCTGAAGCCTAGGGGTGCCCTAGCATGAAGGCTAGGGGAGCCCTAGCCTTAGCCTAGGGGAGCCTGAAGCCTAGGGGTGCCCTAGCCTGAAGGCTAGGGGAGCCCTAGCCTTAGCCTAGGGGAGCCTGAAGCCAAGGGGTGCCCTAGCCTGAAGGCTAGGGGAGCCCTAGCCTTAGCCTAGGGGAGCCTGAAGCCAAGGGGTGTCCTGGCCTGAAGGCTAGGGGAGCCCTAGCCTTAGCCTAGGGGAGCCTAAAGCCTAGGGGTGCCCTGGCCTGAAGGCTAGGGGAGCCCTAGCCTTAGCCTAGAGGAGCCTAAAGCCTAGGGGTGCCCTGGCCTGAAGGCTAGGGGAGCCCTAGCCTTAGCCTAGGGGAGCCTAAAGCCTAGGGGTGCCCTAGCCTGAAGGCTAGGGGAGCCCTAGCCTTAGCCTAGGGGAGCCTAAAGCCTAGGGGTGCCCTAGCCTGAAGGCTAGGGGAGCCCTAGCCTTAGCCTAGGGGAGCCTGAAGCCTAGGGGTGCCCTAGCCTGAAGGCTAGGGGAGCCCTAGCCTTAGCCTAGGGGAGCCTGAAGCCTAGGGGTGCCCTAGCCTGAAGGCTAGGGGAGCCCTAGCCTTAGCCTAGGGGAGCCTGAAGCCTAGGGGTGCCCTAGCCTGAAGGCTAGGGGAGCCCTAGCCTTAGCCTAGGGGAGCCTGAAGCCTAGCGGTGCCCTAGCCTGAAGGCTAGGGGAACCCTAGCCTTAGCCTAGGGGAGCCTGAAGCCTAGGGGTGCCCTAGCCTGAAGGCTAGGGGAGCCCTAGCCTTAGCCTAGGGGAGCCTGAAGCCTAGGGGTGCCCTAGCCTGAAGGCTAGGGGAGCCCTAGCCTTAGCCTAGGGGAGCCTGAAGCCTAGGGGTGCCCTAGCCTGAAGGCTAGGGGAGCCCTAGCCTTAGCCTAGGGGAGCCTGAAGCCTAGGGGTGCCCTAGCCTGAAGGCTAGGGGAGCCCTAGCCTTAGCCTAGGGGAGCCTGAAGCCTAGGGGTGCCCTAGCCTGAAGGCTAGGGGAGCCCTAGCCTTAGCCTAGGGGAGCCTGAAGCCTAGGGGTGCCCTAGCCTGAAGGCTAGGGGAGCCCTAGCCTTAGCCTAGGGGAGCCTGAAGCCTAGGGGTGCCCTAGCCTGAAGGCTAGGGGAGCCCTAGCCTTAGCCTAGGGGAGCCTGAAGCCTAGGGGTGCCCTAGCCTGAAGGCTAGGGGAGCCCTAGCCTTAGCCTAGGCGAGCCTGAAGCCTAGGGGTGCCCTAGCCTGAAGGCTAGGGGAGCCCTAGCCTTAGCCTAGGGGAGCCTGAAGCCTAGGGGTGCCCTAGCCTGAAGGCTAGGGGAGCCCTAGCCTTAGCCTAGGGGAGCCTGAAGCCTAGGGGTGCCCTAGCCTGAAGGCTAGGGGAGCCCTAGCCTTAGCCTAGGGGAGCCTGAAGCCTAGGGGTGCCCTAGCCTGAAGGCTAGGGGAGCCCTAGCCTTAGCCTAGGGGAGCCTGAAGCCTAGGGGTGCCCTAGCCTGAAGGCTAGGGGAGCCCTAGCCTTAGCCTAGGGGAGCCTGAAGCCTAGGGGTGCCCTAGCCTGAAGGCTAGGGGAGCACTAGCCTTAGCCTAGGGGAGCCTGAAGCCTAGGGGTGTCCTAGCCTGAAGGCTAGGGGAGCCCTAGCCTTAGCCTAGGGGAGCCTGAAGCCAAGGGGTGCCCTAGCCTGAAGGCTAGGGGAGCCCTAGCCTTAGCCTAGGGGAGCCTGAAGCCAAGGGGTGTCCTGGCCTGAAGGCTAGGGGAGCCCTAGCCTTAGCCTAGGGGAGCCTAAAGCCTAGGGGTGCCCTGGCCTGAAGGCTAGGGGAGCCCTAGCCTTAGCCTAGAGGAGCCTAAAGCCTAGGGGTGCCCTGGCCTGAAGGCTAGGGGAGCCCTAGCCTTAGCCTAGGGGAGCCTAAAGCCTAGGGGTGCCCTAGCCTGAAGGCTAGGGGAGCCCTAGCCTTAGCCTAGGGGAGCCTAAAGCCTAGGGGTGCCCTAGCCTGAAGGCTCGGGGAGCCCTAGCCTTAGCCTAGGGGAGCCTAAAGCCTAGGGGTGCCCTAGCCTGAAGGCTCGGGGAGCCCTAGCCTTAGCCTAGGGGAGCCTAAAGCCTAGGGGTGCCCTAGCCTGAAGGCTAGGGGAGCCCTAGCCTTAGCCTAGGGGAGCCTAAAGCCTAGGGGTGCCCTAGCCTGAAGGCTAGGGGAGCCCTAGCCTTAGCCTAGGGGAGCCTAAAGCCAAGGGGTGCCCTAGCCTGAAGGCTAGGGGAGCCCTAGCCTTAGCCTAGGGGAGCCTAAAGCCAAGGGGTGCCCTAGCCTGAAGGCTAGGGGAGCCCTAGCCTTAGCCTAGGGGAGCCTAAAGCCAAGGGGTGCCCTAGCCTGAAGGCTAGGGGAGCCCTAGCCTTAGCCTAGGGGAGCCTAAAGCCAAGGGGTGCCCTAGCCTGAAGGCTAGGGGAGCCCTAGCCTTAGCCTAGGGGAGCCTAAAGCCTAGGGGTGCCCTAGCCTGAAGGCTAGGGGAGCCCTAGCTTTAGCCTAGGGGAGCCTAAAGCCAAGGGGTGCCCTAGCCTGAAGGCTAGGGGAGCCCTAGCCTTAGCCTAGGGGTGCCCTAGCCTGAAGGCTAGGGGAGCCCTAGCCTTAGCCTAGGGGAGCCTGAAGCCTAGGGGTGCCCTAGCCTGAAGGCTAGGGGAGCCCTAGCCTTAGCCTAGGGGAGCCTGAAGCCTAGGGGTGCCCTAGCCTGAAGGCTAGGGGAGCCCTAGCCTTAGCCTAGGGGAGCCTGAAGCCTAGGGGTGCCCTAGCCTGAAGGCTAGGGGAGCCCTAGCCTTAGCCTAGGGGAGCCTGAAGCCTAGGGGTGCCCTAGCCTGAAGGCTAGGGGAGCCCTAGCCTTAGCCTAGGGGAGCCTGAAGCCTAGGGGTGCCCTAGCCTGAAGGCTAGGGGAGCCCTAGCCTTAGCCTAGGGGAGCCTGAAGCCTAGGGGTGCCCTAGCCTGAAGGCTAGGGGAGCCCTAGCCTTAGCCTAGGGGAGCCTGTAGCCTAGGGGTGCCCTAGCCTGAAGGCTAGGGGAGCCCTAGCCTTAGCCTAGGGGAGCCTGAAGCCTAGGGGTGCCCTAGCCTGAAGCCTAGGGGTGCCCTAGCCTGAAGGCTAGGGGAGCCCTAGCCTTAGCCTAGGGGAGCCTGAAGCCTAGGGGTGCCCTAGCCTGAAGGCTAGGGGAGCCCTAGCCTTAGCCTAGGGGAGCCTGAAGCCTAGGGGTGCCCTAGCCTGAAGGCTAGGGGAGCCCTAGCCTTAGCCTAGGGGAGCCTGAAGCCTAGGGGTGCCCTAGCCTGAAGGCTAGGGGAGCCCTAGCCTTAGCCTAGGGGAGCCTGAAGCCTAGGGGTGCCCTAGCCTGAAGGCTAGGGGAGCCCTAGCCTTAGCCTAGGGGAGCCTGAAGCCTAGGGGTGCCCTAGCCTGAAGGCTAGGGGAGCCCTAGCCTTAGCCTAGGGGAGCCTGAAGCCTAGGGGTGCCCTAGCCTGAAGGCTAGGGGAGCCCTAGCCTTAGCCTAGGGGAGCCTGAAGCCTAGGGGTGCCCTAGCCTGAAGGCTAGGGGAGCCCTAGCCTTAGCCTAGGGGAGCCTGAAGCCTAGGGGTGCCCTAGCCTGAAGGCTAGGGGAGCCCTAGCCTTAGCCTAGGGGAGCCTGAAGCCTAGGGGTGCCCTAGCCTGAAGGCTAGGGGAGCCCTAGCCTTAGCCTAGGGGAGCCTGAAGCCTAGGGGTGCCCTAGCCTGAAGGCTAGGGGAGCCCTAGCCTTAGCCTAGGGGAGCCTGAAGCCTAGGGGTGCCCTAGCCTGAAGGCTAGGGGAGCCCTAGCCTTAGCCTAGGGGAGCCTGAAGCCAAGGGGTGCCCTAGCCTGAAGGCTAGGGGAGCCCTAGCCTTAGCCTAGGGGAGCCTGAAGCCAAGGGGTGCCCTAGCCTGAAGGCTAGGGGAGCCCTAGCCTTAGCCTAGGGGAGCCTGAAGCCAAGGGGTGCCCTAGCCTGAAGGCTAGGGGAGCCCTAGCCTTAGCCTAGGGGAGCCTGAAGCCAAGGGGTGCCCTAGCCTGAAGGCTAGGGGAGCCCTAGCCTTAGCCTAGGGGAGCCTGAAGCCAAGGGGTGCCCTAGCCTGAAGGCTAGGGGAGCCCTAGCCTTAGCCTAGGGGAGCCTGAAGCCAAGGGGTGCCCTAGCCTGAAGGCTAGGGGAGCCCTAGCCTTAGCCTGGGGGAGCCCTAGCCTAAAGCCTAGGGGTGCCCTAGCCTGAAGGCTAGGGGAGCCCTAGCCTTAGCCTAGGGGAGCCCTAGCCTAAAGCCTAGGGGTGCCCTAGCCTGAAGGCTAGGGGAGCCCTAGCCTTAGCCTAGGGGAGCCCTAGCCTAAAGCCTAGGGGTGCCCTAGCCTGAAGGCTAGGGGAGCCCTAGCCTTAGCCTAGGGGAGCCCTAGCCTAAAGCCTAGGGGTGCCCTAGCCTGAAGGCTAGGGGAGCCCTAGCCTTAGCCTAGGGGAGCCCTAGCCTAAAGCCTAGGGGTGCCCTAGCCTGAAGGCTAGGGGAGGCCTAGCCTAAAGCCTAGGGGTGCCCTAGCCTGAAGGCTAGGGGAGCCCTAGCCTTAGCCTAGGGGAGCCCTAGCCTAAAGCCTAGGGGTGCCCTAGCCTGAAGGCTAGGGGAGCCCTAGCCTGAAGGCTAGGGGAGCCCTAGCCTTAGCCTAGGGGAGCCCTAGCCTGAAGCCTAGGGGTGCCCTAGCCTGAAGGGTAGGGGAGCCCTAGCCTTAGCCTAGGGGAGCCCTAGCCTGAAGCCTAGGGGTGCCCTAGCCTGAAGGCTAGGGGAGCCCTAGCCTTAGCCTAGGGGAGCCCTAGCCTGAAGGCTATGGGAGCCCTAGCCTTAGCCTAGGGGAGCCCTAGCCTAAAGCCTAGGGGTGCCCTAGCCTGAAGGCTAGGGGAGCCCTAGCCTTAGCCTTGGGGAGCCCTAGCCTAAAGCCTAGGGGTGCCCTAGCCTGAAGGCTAGGGGAGCCCTAGCCTTAGGCTAGGGGAGCCCTAGCCTAAAGCCTAGGGGTGCCCTAGCCTGAAGGCTAGGGGAGCCCTAGCCTTAGCCTAGGGGAGCCCTAGCCTAAAGCCTAGGGGTGCCCTAGCCTGAAGGCTAGGGGAGCCCTAGCCTTAGCCTAGGGGAGCCCTAGCCTAAAGCCTAGGGGTGCCCTAGCCTGAAGGCTAGGGGAGCCCTAGCCTTAGCCTAGGGGAGCCCTAGCCTAAAGCCTAGGGGTGCCCTAGCCTGAAGGCTAGGGGAGCCCTAGCCTTAGCCTAGGGGAACCCTAGCCTAAAGCCTAGGGGTGCCCTAGCCTGAAGGCTAGGGGAGCCCTAGCCTTAGCCTAGGGGAGCCCTAGCCTAAAGCCTAGGGGTGCCCTAGCCTGAAGGCTAGGGGAGCCCTAGCCTTAGCCTAGGGGAGCCCTAGCCTAAAGCCTAGGGGTGCCCTAGCCTGAAGGCTAGGGGAGCCCTAGCCTTAGCCTAGGGGAGCCCTAGCCTAAAGCCTAGTGGTGCCCTAGCCTGAAGGCTAGGGGAGCCCTAGCCTTAGCCTAGGGGAGCCCTAGCCTAAAGCCTAGGGGTGCCCTAGCCTGAAGGCTAGGGGAGCCCTAGCCTTAGCCTAGGGGAGCCTGAAGCCTAGGGGTGCCCTAGCCTGAAGGCTAGGGGAGCCTTAGCCTTAGCCTAGGGGAGCCTGAAGCCTAGGGGTGCCCTAGCCTGAAGGCTAGGGGAGCCCTAGCCTTAGCCTAGGGGAGCCTGAAGC
>NW_027458916.1:0-33084 GCF_050624435.1 Tenrec ecaudatus
CCTAGGCCTAGGGCTGCCCCCGCCCTGGGGAGCCCGAGGCTTAGGGCTTCCCCGGGGAGGGGGGAGCCCTAGGCCTAGGGCTGCCCCCGCCCTGGGGAGCCCGAGGCTTAGGGCTTCCCCCGGGGAGGGGGAGCCCTAGGCCTAGGGCTGCCCCCGCCCTGGGGAGCCCGAGGCTTAGGGCTTCCCCCGGGGAGGGGGGAGCCCTAGGCCTAGGGCTGCCCCCGCCCTGGGAGCCCGAGGCTTAGGGCTTCCCCCGGGGAGGGGGGAGCCTAGGCCTAGGGCTGCCCCCGCCCTGGGGAGCCCGAGGCTTAGGGCTTCCCCCGGGGAGGGGGGAGCCCTAGGCCTAGGGCTGCCCCCGCCCTGGGGAGCCCGAGGCTTAGGGCTTCCCCCGGGGAGGGGGGAGCCCTAGGCCTAGGGCTGCCCCCGCCCTGGGGAGCCCGAGGCTTAGGGCTTCCCCCGGGGAGGGGGGAGCCCTAGGCCTAGGGCTGCCCCCGCCCTGGGGAGCCCGAGGCTTAGGGCTTCCCCCGGGGAGGGGGGAGCCCTAGGCCTAGGGCTGCCCCCGCCCTGGGGAGCCCGAGGCTTAGGGCTTCCCCCGGGGAGGGGGGAGCCCTAGGCCTAGGGCTGCCCCCGCCCTGGGGAGCCCGAGGCTTAGGGCTTCCCCCGGGGAGGGGGGAGCCCTAGGCCTAGGGCTGCCCCCGCCCTGGGGAGCCCGAGGCTTAGGGCTTCCCCCGGGGAGGGGGGAGCCCTAGGCCTAGGGCTGCCCCCGCCCTGGGGAGCCCGAGGCTTAGGGCTTCCCCCGGGGAGGGGGGAGCCCTAGGCCTAGGGCTGCCCCCGCCCTGGGGAGCCCGAGGCTTAGGGCTTCCCCCGGGGAGGGGGGAGCCCTAGGCCTAGGGCTGCCCCCGCCCTGGGGAGCCCGAGGCTTAGGGCTTCCCCCGGGGAGGGGGGAGCCCTAGGCCTAGGGCTGCCCCCGCCCTGGGGAGCCCGAGGCTTAGGGCTTCCCCGGGGAGGGGGGAGCCCTAGGCCTAGGGCTGCCCCCGCCCTGGGGAGCCCGAGGCTTAGGGCTTCCCCCGGGGAGGGGGGAGCCCTAGGCCTAGGGCTGCCCCCGCCCTGGGGAGCCCGAGGCTTAGGGCTTCCCCCGGGGAGGGGGGAGCCCTAGGCCTAGGGCTGCCCCCGCCCTGGGGAGCCCGAGGCTTAGGGCTTCCCCCGGGGAGGGGGGAGCCCTAGGCCTAGGGCTGCCCCCGCCCTGGGGAGCCCGAGGCTTAGGGCTTCCCCCGGGGAGGGGGGGAGCCCTAGGCCTAGGGCTGCCCCCGCCCTGGGGAGCCCGAGGCTTAGGGCTTCCCCCGGGGAGGGGGGAGCCCTAGGCCTAGGGCTGCCCCCGCCCTGGGGAGCCCGAGGCTTAGGGCTTCCCCCGGGGAGGGGGGAGCCCTAGGCCTAGGGCTGCCCCCGCGAGGGGAGCCCGAGGCTTAGGGCTTCCCCCTGGGAGAGGGGAGCCCTAGGCCTAGGGAGCCCCCGGGAGGGGAGCCCTAGGCTTAGGGTTCCCCCTGGGAGGGGGGAGCCCTAGGCCTAGGGAGCCCCCGCCCTGGGGAGCCCTAGGCTTAGGGTTCCCCCTGGGAGGGGGGAGCCCTAGGCCTAGGGAGCCCCCGCCCTGGGGAGCCCTAGGCTTAGGGCTTCCCCCTGGGAGGGGGGAGCCCTAGGCCTAGGGAGCCCCCGGGAGGGGAGCCCTAGGCTTAGGGTTCCCCCTGGGAGGGGGGAGCCCTAGGCCTAGGGAGCCCCCGCCCTGGGGAGCCCTAGGCTTAGGGTTCCCCCTGGGAGGGGGGAGCCCTAGGCCTAGGGAGCCCCCGCCCTGGGGAGCCCTAGGCTTAGGGTTCCCCCTGGGAGGGGGGAGCCCTAGGCCTAGGGAGCCCCCGGAGGGGAGCCCTAGGCTTAGGGTTCCCCCTGGGAGGGGGGAGCCCTAGGCCTAGGTAGCCCCCGGGAGGGGAGCCCTAGGCTTAGGGTTCCCCCTGGGAGGGGGGAGCCCTAGGCCTAGGTAGCCCCCGGGAGGGGAGCCCTAGGCTTAGGGTTCCCCCTGGGAGGGGGGAGCCCTAGGCCTAGGGAGCCCCCGGGAGGGGAGCCCTAGGCTTAGGGTTCCCCCTGGGAGGGGGGAGCCCTAGGCCTAGGGAGCCCCCGGGAGGGGAGCCCTAGGCTTAGGGTTCCCCCTGGGAGGGGGGAGCCCTAGGCCTAGGGAGCCCCCGGGAGGGGAGCCCTAGGCTTAGGGTTCCCCCTGGGAGGGGGGAGCCCTAGGCCTAGGGAGCCCCCGGGAGGGGAGCCCTAGGCTTAGGGTTCCCCCTGGGAGGGGGGAGCCCTAGGCCTAGGGAGCCCCCGGGAGGGGAGCCCTAGGCTTAGGGTTCCCCCTGGGAGGGGGGAGCCCTAGGCCTAGGGAGCCCCCGGGAGGGGAGCCCTAGGCTTAGGGTTCCCCCTGGGAGGGGGGAGCCCTAGGCCTAGGGAGCCCCCGGGAGGGGAGCCCTAGGCTTAGGGTTCCCCCTGGGAGGGGGGAGCCCTAGGCCTAGGGAGCCCCCGGGAGGGGAGCCCTAGGCTTAGGGTTCCCCCTGGGAGGGGGGAGCCCTAGGCCTAGGGAGCCCCCGGGAGGGGAGCCCTAGGCTTAGGGTTCCCCCTGGGAGGGGGGAGCCCTAGGCCTAGGGAGCCCCCGGGCAGGGGAGCCCTAGGCTTAGGGTTCCCCCTGGGAGGGGGGAGCCCTAGGCCTAGGGAGCCCCCGGCCTGGGGAGCCCTAGGCTTAGGGTTCCCCCTGGGAGGGGGGAGCCCTAGGCCTAGGGAGCCCCCGGGAGGGGAGCCCTAGGCTTAGGGTTCCCCCTGGGAGGGGGGAGCCCTAGGCCTAGGGAGCCCCCGCCCTGGGGAGCCCTAGGCTTAGGGTTCCCCCTGGGAGGGGGGAGCCCTAGGCCTAGGGAGCCCCCGCCCTGGGGAGCCCTAGGCTTAGGGTTCCCCCTGGGAGGGGGGAGCCCTAGGCCTAGGGAGCCCCCGCCCTGGGGAGCCCTAGGCTTAGGGTTCCCCCTGGGAGGGGGGAGCCCTAGGCCTAGGGAGCCCCCGCCCTGGGGAGCCCTAGGCTTAGGGTTCCCCCTGGGAGGGGGGAGCCCTAGGCCTAGGGAGCCCCCGCCCTGGGGAGCCCTAGGCTTAGGGTTCCCCCTGGGAGGGGGGAGCCCTAGGCCTAGGGAGCCCCCGCCCTGGGGAGCCCTAGGCTTAGGGTTCCCCCTGGGAGGGGGGAGCCCTAGGCCTAGGGAGCCCCCGCCCTGGGGAGCCCTAGGCTTAGGGTTCCCCCTGGGAGGGGGGAGCCCTAGGCCTAGGGAGCCCCCGCCCTGGGGAGCCCTAGGCTTAGGGTTCCCCCTGGGAGGGGGGAGCCCTAGGCCTAGGGAGCCCCCGCCCTGGGGAGCCCTAGGCTTAGGGTTCCCCCTGGGAGGGGGGAGCCCTAGGCCTAGGGAGCCCCCGCCCTGGGGAGCCCTAGGCTTAGGGTTCCCCCTGGGAGGGGGGAGCCCTAGGCCTAGGGAGCCCCCGCCCTGGGGAGCCCTAGGCTTAGGGTTCCCCCTGGGAGGGGGGAGCCCTAGGCCTAGGGAGCCCCCGCCCTGGGGAGCCCTAGGCTTAGGGTTCCCCCTGGGAGGGGGGAGCCCTAGGCCTAGGGAGCCCCCGCCCTGGGGAGCCCTAGGCTTAGGGTTCCCCCTGGGAGGGGGGAGCCCTAGGCCTAGGGAGCCCCCGCCCTGGGGAGCCCTAGGCTTAGGGTTCCCCCTGGGAGGGGGGAGCCCTAGGCCTAGGGAGCCCCCGCCCTGGGGAGCCCTAGGCTTAGGGTTCCCCCTGGGAGGGGGGAGCCCTAGGCCTAGGGAGCCCCCGCCCTGGGGAGCCCTAGGCTTAGGGTTCCCCCTGGGAGGGGGGAGCCCTAGGCCTAGGGAGCCCCCGCCCTGGGGAGCCCTAGGCTTAGGGTTCCCCCTGGGAGGGGGGAGCCCTAGGCCTAGGGAGCCCCCGCCCTGGGGAGCCCTAGGCTTAGGGTTCCCCCTGGGAGGGGGGAGCCCTAGGCCTAGGGAGCCCCCGCCCTGGGGAGCCCTAGGCTTAGGGTTCCCCCTGGGAGGGGGGAGCCCTAGGCCTAGGGAGCCCCCGCCCTGGGGAGCCCTAGGCTTAGGGTTCCCCCTGGGAGGGGGGAGCCCTAGGCCTAGGGAGCCCCCGCCCTGGGGAGCCCTAGGCTTAGGGTTCCCCCTGGGAGGGGGGAGCCCTAGGCCTAGGGAGCCCCCGCCCTGGGGAGCCCTAGGCTTAGGGTTCCCCCTGGGAGGGGGGAGCCCTAGGCCTAGGGAGCCCCCGCCCTGGGGAGCCCTAGGCTTAGGGTTCCCCCTGGGAGGGGGGAGCCCTAGGCCTAGGGAGCCCCCGCCCTGGGGAGCCCTAGGCTTAGGGTTCCCCCTGGGAGGGGGGAGCCCTAGGCCTAGGGAGCCCCCGCCCTGGGGAGCCCTAGGCTTAGGGTTCCCCCTGGGAGGGGGGAGCCCTAGGCCTAGGGAGCCCCCGCCCTGGGGAGCCCTAGGCTTAGGGTTCCCCCTGGGAGGGGGGAGCCCTAGGCCTAGGGAGCCCCCGCCCTGGGGAGCCCTAGGCTTAGGGTTCCCCCTGGGAGGGGGGAGCCCTAGGCCTAGGGAGCCCCCGCCCTGGGGAGCCCTAGGCTTAGGGTTCCCCCTGGGAGGGGGGAGCCCTAGGCCTAGGGAGCCCCCGCCCTGGGGAGCCCTAGGCTTAGGGTTCCCCCTGGGAGGGGGGAGCCCTAGGCCTAGGGAGCCCCCGCCCTGGGGAGCCCTAGGCTTAGGGTTCCCCCTGGGAGGGGGGAGCCCTAGGCCTAGGGAGCCCCCGCCCTGGGGAGCCCTAGGCTTAGGGTTCCCCCTGGGAGGGGGGAGCCCTAGGCCTAGGGAGCCCCCGCCCTGGGGAGCCCTAGGCTTAGGGTTCCCCCTGGGAGGGGGGAGCCCTAGGCCTAGGGAGCCCCCGCCCTGGGGAGCCCTAGGCTTAGGGTTCCCCCTGGGAGGGGGGAGCCCTAGGCCTAGGGAGCCCCCGCCCTGGGGAGCCCTAGGCTTAGGGTTCCCCCTGGGAGGGGGGAGCCCTAGGCCTAGGGAGCCCCCGCCCTGGGGAGCCCTAGGCTTAGGGTTCCCCCTGGGAGGGGGGAGCCCTAGGCCTAGGGAGCCCCCGCCCTGGGGAGCCCTAGGCTTAGGGTTCCCCCTGGGAGGGGGGAGCCCTAGGCCTAGGGAGCCCCCGCCCTGGGGAGCCCTAGGCTTAGGGTTCCCCCTGGGAGGGGGGAGCCCTAGGCCTAGGGAGCCCCCGCCCTGGGGAGCCCTAGGCTTAGGGTTCCCCCTGGGAGGGGGGAGCCCTAGGCCTAGGGAGCCCCCGCCCTGGGGAGCCCTAGGCTTAGGGTTCCCCCTGGGAGGGGGGAGCCCTAGGCCTAGGGAGCCCCCGCCCTGGGGAGCCCTAGGCTTAGGGTTCCCCCTGGGAGGGGGGAGCCCTAGGCCTAGGGAGCCCCCGCCCTGGGGAGCCCTAGGCTTAGGGTTCCCCCTGGGAGGGGGGAGCCCTAGGCCTAGGGAGCCCCCGCCCTGGGGAGCCCTAGGCTTAGGGTTCCCCCTGGGAGGGGGGAGCCCTAGGCCTAGGGAGCCCCCGCCCTGGGGAGCCCTAGGCTTAGGGTTCCCCCTGGGAGGGGGGAGCCCTAGGCCTAGGGAGCCCCCGCCCTGGGGAGCCCTAGGCTTAGGGTTCCCCCTGGGAGGGGGGAGCCCTAGGCCTAGGGAGCCCCCGCCCTGGGGAGCCCTAGGCTTAGGGTTCCCCCTGGGAGGGGGGAGCCCTAGGCCTAGGGAGCCCCCGCCCTGGGGAGCCCTAGGCTTAGGGTTCCCCCTGGGAGGGGGGAGCCCTAGGCCTAGGGAGCCCCCGCCCTGGGGAGCCCTAGGCTTAGGGTTCCCCCTGGGAGGGGGGAGCCCTAGGCCTAGGGAGCCCCCGCCCTGGGGAGCCCTAGGCTTAGGGTTCCCCCTGGGAGGGGGGAGCCCTAGGCCTAGGGAGCCCCCGCCCTGGGGAGCCCTAGGCTTAGGGTGCCCCCTGGGAGGGGGCAGCCCTAGGCCTAGGGAGCCCCCGCCCTGGGGAGCCCTAGGCTTAGGGTGCCCCCTGGGAGGGGGGAGCCCTAGGCCTAGGGAGCCCCCGCCCTGGGGAGCCCTAGGCTTAGGGTGCCCCCTGGGAGGGGGGAGCCCTAGGCCTAGGGAGCCCCCGCCCTGGGGAGCCCTAGGCTTAGGGTGCCCCCTGGGAGGGGGCAGCCCTAGGCCTAGGGAGCCCCCGCCCTGGGGAGCCCTAGGCTTAGGGTGCCCCCTGGGAGGGGGGAGCCCTAGGCCTAGGGAGCCCCCGCCCTGGGGAGCCCTAGGCTTAGGGTGCCCCCTGGGAGGGGGGAGCCCTAGGCCTAGGGAGCCCCCGCCCTGGGGAGCCCTAGGCTTAGGGTGCCCCCTGGGAGGGGGGAGCCCTAGGCCTAGGGAGCCCCCGCCCTGGGGAGCCCTAGGCTTAGGGTGCCCCCTGGGAGGGGGGAGCCCTAGGCCTAGGGAGCCCCCGCCCTGGGGAGCCCTAGGCTTAGGGTGCCCCCTGGGAGGGGGGAGCCCTAGGCCTAGGGAGCCCCCGCCCTGGGGAGCCCTAGGCTTAGGGTGCCCCCTGGGAGGGGGGAGCCCTAGGCCTAGGGAGCCCCCGCCCTGGGGAGCCCTAGGCTTAGGGTGCCCCCTGGGAGGGGGGAGCCCTAGGCCTAGGGAGCCCCCGCCCTGGGGAGCCCTAGGCTTAGGGTGCCCCCTGGGAGGGGGGAGCCCTAGGCCTAGGGAGCCCCCGCCCTGGGGAGCCCTAGGCTTAGGGTGCCCCCTGGGAGGGGGGAGCCCTAGGCCTAGGGAGCCCCCGCCCTGGGGAGCCCTAGGCTTAGGGTGCCCCCTGGGAGGGGGGAGCCCTAGGCCTAGGGAGCCCCCGCCCTGGGGAGCCCTAGGCTTAGGGTGCCCCCTGGGAGGGGGGAGCCCTAGGCCTAGGGAGCCCCCGCCCTGGGGAGCCCTAGGCTTAGGGTGCCCCCTGGGAGGGGGGAGCCCTAGGCCTAGGGAGCCCCCGCCCTGGGGAGCCCTAGGCTTAGGGTGCCCCCTGGGAGGGGGGAGCCCTAGGCCTAGGGAGCCCCCGCCCTGGGGAGCCCTAGGCTTAGGGTGCCCCCTGGGAGGGGGGAGCCCTAGGCCTAGGGAGCCCCCGCCCTGGGGAGCCCTAGGCTTAGGGTGCCCCCTGGGAGGGGGGAGCCCTAGGCCTAGGGAGCCCCCGCCCTGGGGAGCCCTAGGCTTAGGGTGCCCCCTGGGAGGGGGGAGCCCTAGGCCTAGGGAGCCCCCGCCCTGGGGAGCCCTAGGCTTAGGGTGCCCCCTGGGAGGGGGGAGCCCTAGGCCTAGGGAGCCCCCGCCCTGGGGAGCCCTAGGCTTAGGGTGCCCCCTGGGAGGGGGGAGCCCTAGGCCTAGGGAGCCCCCGCCCTGGGGAGCCCTAGGCTTAGGGTGCCCCCTGGGAGGGGGGAGCCCTAGGCCTAGGGAGCCCCCGCCCTGGGGAGCCCTAGGCTTAGGGTGCCCCCTGGGAGGGGGGAGCCCTAGGCCTAGGGAGCCCCCGCCCTGGGGAGCCCTAGGCTTAGGGTGCCCCCTGGGAGGGGGGAGCCCTAGGCCTAGGGAGCCCCCGCCCTGGGGAGCCCTAGGCTTAGGGTGCCCCCTGGGAGGGGGGAGCCCTAGGCCTAGGGAGCCCCCGCCCTGGGGAGCCCTAGGCTTAGGGTGCCCCCTGGGAGGGGGGAGCCCTAGGCCTAGGGAGCCCCCGCCCTGGGGAGCCCTAGGCTTAGGGTGCCCCCTGGGAGGGGGGAGCCCTAGGCCTAGGGAGCCCCCGCCCTGGGGAGCCCTAGGCTTAGGGTGCCCCCTGGGAGGGGGGAGCCCTAGGCCTAGGGAGCCCCCGCCCTGGGGAGCCCTAGGCTTAGGGTGCCCCCTGGGAGGGGGGAGCCCTAGGCCTAGGGAGCCCCCGCCCTGGGGAGCCCTAGGCTTAGGGTGCCCCCTGGGAGGGGGGAGCCCTAGGCCTAGGGAGCCCCCGCCCTGGGGAGCCCTAGGCTTAGGGTGCCCCCTGGGAGGGGGGAGCCCTAGGCCTAGGGAGCCCCCGCCCCTGGGGAGCCCTAGGCTTAGGGTGCCCCCTGGGAGGGGGGAGCCCTAGGCCTAGGGAGCCCCCGCCCTGGGGAGCCCTAGGCTTAGGGTGCCCCCTGGGAGGGGGGAGCCCTAGGCCTAGGGAGCCCCCGCCCTGGGGAGCCCTAGGCTTAGGGTGCCCCCTGGGAGGGGGGAGCCCTAGGCCTAGGGAGCCCCCGCCCTGGGGAGCCCTAGGCTTAGGGTGCCCCCTGGGAGGGGGGAGCCCTAGGCCTAGGGAGCCCCCGCCCTGGGGAGCCCTAGGCTTAGGGTGCCCCCTGGGAGGGGGGAGCCCTAGGCCTAGGGAGCCCCCGCCCTGGGGAGCCCTAGGCTTAGGGTGCCCCCTGGGAGGGGGGAGCCCTAGGCCTAGGGAGCCCCCGCCCTGGGGAGCCCTAGGCTTAGGGTGCCCCCTGGGAGGGGGGAGCCCTAGGCCTAGGGAGCCCCCGCCCTGGGGAGCCCTAGGCTTAGGGTGCCCCCTGGGAGGGGGGAGCCCTAGGCCTAGGGAGCCCCCGCCCTGGGGAGCCCTAGGCTTAGGGTGCCCCCTGGGAGGGGGGAGCCCTAGGCCTAGGGAGCCCCCGCCCTGGGGAGCCCTAGGCTTAGGGTTCCCCCTGGGAGGGGGGAGCCCTAGGCTTAGGGTTCCCCCTGGGAGGGGGGAAGCCCTAGGCCTAGGGAGCCCCCGCCCTGGGGAGCCCTAGGCTTAGGGTTCCCCCTGGGAGGGGGAGCCCTAGGCTTAGGGTTCCCCCTGGGAGGGGGGAGCCCTAGGCCTAGGGAGCCCCCGCCCTGGGGAGCCCTAGGCTTAGGGTTCCCCCTGGGAGGGGGGAGCCCTAGGCCTAGGGAGCCCCCGCCCTGGGGAGCCCTAGGCTTAGGGTTCCCCCTGGGAGGGGGGAGCCCTAGGCCTAGGGAGCCCCCGCCCTGGGGAGCCCTAGGCTTAGGGTTCCCCCTGGGAGGGGGGAGCCCTAGGCCTAGGGAGCCCCCGCCCTGGGGAGCCCTAGGCTTAGGGTTCCCCCTGGGAGGGGGGAGCCCTAGGCCTAGGGAGCCCCCGCCCTGGGGAGCCCTAGGCTTAGGGTTCCCCCTGGGAGGGGGGAGCCCTAGGCCTAGGGAGCCCCCGCCCTGGGGAGCCCTAGGCTTAGGGTTCCCCCTGGGAGGGGGGAGCCCTAGGCCTAGGGAGCCCCCGCCCTGGGGAGCCCTAGGCTTAGGGTTCCCCCTGGGAGGGGGGAGCCCTAGGCCTAGGGAGCCCCCGCCCTGGGGAGCCCTAGGCTTAGGGTTCCCCCTGGGAGGGGGGAGCCCTAGGCCTAGGGAGCCCCCGCCCTGGGGAGCCCTAGGCTTAGGGTTCCCCCTGGGAGGGGGGAGCCCTAGGCCTAGGGAGCCCCCGCCCTGGGGAGCCCTAGGCTTAGGGTTCCCCCTGGGAGGGGGGAGCCCTAGGCCTAGGGAGCCCCCGCCCTGGGGAGCCCTAGGCTTAGGGTTCCCCCTGGGAGGGGGGAGCCCTAGGCCTAGGGAGCCCCCGCCCTGGGGAGCCCTAGGCTTAGGGTTCCCCCTGGGAGGGGGGAGCCCTAGGCCTAGGGAGCCCCCGCCCTGGGGAGCCCTAGGCTTAGGGTTCCCCCTGGGAGGGGGGAGCCCTAGGCCTAGGGAGCCCCCGCCCTGGGGAGCCCTAGGCTTAGGGTTCCCCCTGGGAGGGGGGAGCCCTAGGCCTAGGGAGCCCCCGCCCTGGGGAGCCCTAGGCTTAGGGTTCCCCCTGGGAGGGGGGAGCCCTAGGCCTAGGGAGCCCCCGCCCTGGGGAGCCCTAGGCTTAGGGTTCCCCCTGGGAGGGGGGAGCCCTAGGCCTAGGGAGCCCCCGCCCTGGGGAGCCCTAGGCTTAGGGTTCCCCCTGGGAGGGGGGAGCCCTAGGCCTAGGGAGCCCCCGCCCTGGGGAGCCCTAGGCTTAGGGTTCCCCCTGGGAGGGGGGAGCCCTAGGCCTAGGGAGCCCCCGCCCTGGGGAGCCCTAGGCTTAGGGTTCCCCCTGGGAGGGGGGAGCCCTAGGCCTAGGGAGCCCCCGCCCTGGGGAGCCCTAGGCTTAGGGTTCCCCCTGGGAGGGGGGAGCCCTAGGCCTAGGGAGCCCCCGCCCTGGGGAGCCCTAGGCTTAGGGTTCCCCCTGGGAGGGGGGAGCCCTAGGCCTAGGGAGCCCCCGCCCTGGGGAGCCCTAGGCTTAGGGTTCCCCCTGGGAGGGGGGAGCCCTAGGCCTAGGGAGCCCCCGCCCTGGGGAGCCCTAGGCTTAGGGTTCCCCCTGGGAGGGGGGAGCCCTAGGCCTAGGGAGCCCCCGCCCTGGGGAGCCCTAGGCTTAGGGTTCCCCCTGGGAGGGGGGAGCCCTAGGCCTAGGGAGCCCCCGCCCTGGGGAGCCCTAGGCTTAGGGTTCCCCCTGGGAGGGGGGAGCCCTAGGCCTAGGGAGCCCCCGCCCTGGGGAGCCCTAGGCTTAGGGTTCCCCCTGGGAGGGGGGAGCCCTAGGCCTAGGGAGCCCCCGCCCTGGGGAGCCCTAGGCTTAGGGTTCCCCCTGGGAGGGGGGAGCCCTAGGCCTAGGGAGCCCCCGCCCTGGGGAGCCCTAGGCTTAGGGTTCCCCCTGGGAGGGGGGAGCCCTAGGCCTAGGGAGCCCCCGCCCTGGGGAGCCCTAGGCTTAGGGTTCCCCCTGGGAGGGGGGAGCCCTAGGCCTAGGGAGCCCCCGCCCTGGGGAGCCCTAGGCTTAGGGTTCCCCCTGGGAGGGGGGAGCCCTAGGCCTAGGGAGCCCCCGCCCTGGGGAGCCCTAGGCTTAGGGTTCCCCCTGGGAGGGGGGAGCCCTAGGCCTAGGGAGCCCCCGCCCTGGGGAGCCCTAGGCTTAGGGTTCCCCCTGGGAGGGGGGAGCCCTAGGCCTAGGGAGCCCCCGCCCTGGGGAGCCCTAGGCTTAGGGTTCCCCCTGGGAGGGGGGAGCCCTAGGCCTAGGGAGCCCCCGCCCTGGGGAGCCCTAGGCTTAGGGTTCCCCCTGGGAGGGGGGAGCCCTAGGCCTAGGGAGCCCCCGCCCTGGGGAGCCCTAGGCTTAGGGTTCCCCCTGGGAGGGGGGAGCCCTAGGCCTAGGGAGCCCCCGCCCTGGGGAGCCCTAGGCTTAGGGTTCCCCCTGGGAGGGGGGAGCCCTAGGCCTAGGGAGCCCCCGCCCTGGGGGGGAGCCCTAGGCTTAGGGTTCCCCCTGGGAGGGGGGAGCCCTAGGCCTAGGGAGCCCCCGCCCTGGGGAGCCCTAGGCTTAGGGTTCCCCCTGGGAGGGGGGAGCCCTAGGCCTAGGGAGCCCCCGCCCTGGGGAGCCCTAGGCTTAGGGTTCCCCCTGGGAGGGGGGAGCCCTAGGCCTAGGGAGCCCCCGCCCTGGGGAGCCCTAGGCTTAGGGTTCCCCCTGGGAGGGGGGAGCCCTAGGCCTAGGGAGCCCCCGCCCTGGGGAGCCCTAGGCTTAGGGTTCCCCCTGGGAGGGGGGAGCCCTAGGCCTAGGGAGCCCCCGCCCTGGGGAGCCCTAGGCTTAGGGTTCCCCCTGGGAGGGGGGAGCCCTAGGCCTAGGGAGCCCCCGCCCTGGGGAGCCCTAGGCTTAGGGTTCCCCCTGGGAGGGGGGAGCCCTAGGCCTAGGGAGCCCCCGCCCTGGGGAGCCCTAGGCTTAGGGTTCCCCCTGGGAGGGGGGAGCCCTAGGCCTAGGGAGCCCCCGCCCTGGGGAGCCCTAGGCTTAGGGTTCCCCCTGGGAGGGGGGAGCCCTAGGCCTAGGGAGCCCCCGCCCTGGGGAGCCCTAGGCTTAGGGTTCCCCCTGGGAGGGGGGAGCCCTAGGCCTAGGGAGCCCCCGCCCTGGGGAGCCCTAGGCTTAGGGTTCCCCCTGGGAGGGGGGAGCCCTAGGCCTAGGGAGCCCCCGCCCTGGGGAGCCCTAGGCTTAGGGTTCCCCCTGGGAGGGGGGAGCCCTAGGCCTAGGGAGCCCCCGCCCTGGGGAGCCCTAGGCTTAGGGTTCCCCCTGGGAGGGGGGAGCCCTAGGCCTAGGGAGCCCCCGCCCTGGGGAGCCCTAGGCTTAGGGTTCCCCCTGGGAGGGGGGAGCCCTAGGCCTAGGGAGCCCCCGCCCTGGGGAGCCCTAGGCTTAGGGTTCCCCCTGGGAGGGGGGAGCCCTAGGCCTAGGGAGCCCCCGCCCTGGGGAGCCCTAGGCTTAGGGTTCCCCCTGGGAGGGGGGAGCCCTAGGCCTAGGGAGCCCCCGCCCTGGGGAGCCCTAGGCTTAGGGTTCCCCCTGGGAGGGGGGAGCCCTAGGCCTAGGGAGCCCCCGCCCTGGGGAGCCCTAGGCTTAGGGTTCCCCCTGGGAGGGGGGAGCCCTAGGCCTAGGGAGCCCCCGCCCTGGGGAGCCCTAGGCTTAGGGTTCCCCCTGGGAGGGGGGAGCCCTAGGCCTAGGGAGCCCCCGCCCTGGGGAGCCCTAGGCTTAGGGTTCCCCCTGGGAGGGGGGAGCCCTAGGCCTAGGGAGCCCCCGCCCTGGGGAGCCCTAGGCTTAGGGTTCCCCCTGGGAGGGGGGAGCCCTAGGCCTAGGGAGCCCCCGCCCTGGGGAGCCCTAGGCTTAGGGTTCCCCCTGGGAGGGGGGAGCCCTAGGCCTAGGGAGCCCCCGCCCTGGGGAGCCCTAGGCTTAGGGTTCCCCCTGGGAGGGGGGAGCCCTAGGCCTAGGGAGCCCCCGCCCTGGGGAGCCCTAGGCTTAGGGTTCCCCCTGGGAGGGGGGAGCCCTAGGCCTAGGGAGCCCCCGCCCTGGGGAGCCCTAGGCTTAGGGTTCCCCCTGGGAGGGGGGAGCCCTAGGCCTAGGGAGCCCCCGCCCTGGGGAGCCCTAGGCTTAGGGTTCCCCCTGGGAGGGGGGAGCCCTAGGCCTAGGGAGCCCCCGCCCTGGGGAGCCCTAGGCTTAGGGTTCCCCCTGGGAGGGGGGAGCCCTAGGCCTAGGGAGCCCCCGCCCTGGGGAGCCCTAGGCTTAGGGTTCCCCCTGGGAGGGGGGAGCCCTAGGCCTAGGGAGCCCCCGCCCTGGGGAGCCCTAGGCTTAGGGTTCCCCCTGGGAGGGGGGAGCCCTAGGCCTAGGGAGCCCCCGCCCTGGGGAGCCCTAGGCTTAGGGTTCCCCCTGGGAGGGGGGAGCCCTAGGCCTAGGGAGCCCCCGCCCTGGGGAGCCCTAGGCTTAGGGTTCCCCCTGGGAGGGGGGAGCCCTAGGCCTAGGGAGCCCCCGCCCTGGGGAGCCCTAGGCTTAGGGTTCCCCCTGGGAGGGGGGAGCCCTAGGCCTAGGGAGCCCCCGGGAGGGGAGCCCTAGGCTTAGGGTTCCCCCTGGGAGGGGGGAGCCCTAGGCCTAGGGAGCCCCCGCCCTGGGGAGCCCTAGGCTTAGGGTTCCCCCTGGGAGGGGGGAGCCCTAGGCCTAGGGAGCCCCCGGGAGGGGAGCCCTAGGCTTAGGGTTCCCCCTGGGAGGGGGGAGCCCTAGGCCTAGGGAGCCCCCGGGAGGGGAGCCCTAGGCTTAGGGTTCCCCCTGGGAGGGGGGAGCCCTAGGCCTAGGGAGCCCCCGGGAGGGGAGCCCTAGGCTTAGGGTTCCCCCTGGGAGGGGGGAGCCCTAGGCCTAGGGAGCCCCCGCCCTGGGGAGCCCTAGGCTTAGGGTTCCCCCTGGGAGGGGGGAGCCCTAGGCCTAGGGAGCCCCCGGGAGGGGAGCCCTAGGCTTAGGGTTCCCCCTGGGAGGGGGGAGCCCTAGGCCTAGGGAGCCCCCGCCCTGGGGAGCCCTAGGCTTAGGGTTCCCCCTGGGAGGGGGGAGCCCTAGGCCTAGGGAGCCCCCGCCCTGGGGAGCCCTAGGCTTAGGGTTCCCCCTGGGAGGGGGGAGCCCTAGGCCTAGGGAGCCCCCGCCCTGGGGAGCCCTAGGCTTAGGGTTCCCCCTGGGAGGGGGGAGCCCTAGGCCTAGGGAGCCCCCGCCCTGGGGAGCCCTAGGCTTAGGGTTCCCCCTGGGAGGGGGGAGCCCTAGGCCTAGGGAGCCCCCGCCCTGGGGAGCCCTAGGCTTAGGGTTCCCCCTGGGAGGGGGGAGCCCTAGGCCTAGGGAGCCCCCGCCCTGGGGAGCCCTAGGCTTAGGGTTCCCCCTGGGAGGGGGGAGCCCTAGGCCTAGGGAGCCCCCGCCCTGGGGAGCCCTAGGCTTAGGGTTCCCCCTGGGAGGGGGGAGCCCTAGGCCTAGGGAGCCCCCGCCCTGGGGAGCCCTAGGCTTAGGGTTCCCCCTGGGAGGGGGGAGCCCTAGGCCTAGGGAGCCCCCGCCCTGGGGAGCCCTAGGCTTAGGGTTCCCCCTGGGAGGGGGGAGCCCTAGGCCTAGGGAGCCCCCGCCCTGGGGAGCCCTAGGCTTAGGGTTCCCCCTGGGAGGGGGGAGCCCTAGGCCTAGGGAGCCCCCGCCCTGGGGAGCCCTAGGCTTAGGGTTCCCCCTGGGAGGGGGGAGCCCTAGGCCTAGGGAGCCCCCGCCCTGGGGAGCCCTAGGCTTAGGGTTCCCCCTGGGAGGGGGGAGCCCTAGGCCTAGGGAGCCCCCGCCCTGGGGAGCCCTAGGCTTAGGGTTCCCCCTGGGAGGGGGGAGCCCTAGGCCTAGGGAGCCCCCGCCCTGGGGAGCCCTAGGCTTAGGGTTCCCCCTGGGGAGGGGGGAGCCCTAGGCCTAGGGAGCCCCCGCCCTGGGGAGCCCTAGGCTTAGGGTTCCCCCTGGGAGGGGGGAGCCCTAGGCCTAGGGAGCCCCCGCCCTGGGGAGCCCTAGGCTTAGGGTTCCCCCTGGGAGGGGGGAGCCCTAGGCCTAGGGAGCCCCCGCCCTGGGGAGCCCTAGGCTTAGGGTTCCCCCTGGGAGGGGGGAGCCCTAGGCCTAGGGAGCCCCCGCCCTGGGGAGCCCTAGGCTTAGGGTTCCCCCTGGGAGGGGGGAGCCCTAGGCCTAGGGAGCCCCCGCCCTGGGGAGCCCTAGGCTTAGGGTTCCCCCTGGGAGGGGGGAGCCCTAGGCCTAGGGAGCCCCCGCCCTGGGGAGCCCTAGGCTTAGGGTTCCCCCTGGGAGGGGGGAGCCCTAGGCCTAGGGAGCCCCCGCCCTGGGGAGCCCTAGGCTTAGGGTTCCCCCTGGGAGGGGGGAGCCCTAGGCCTAGGGAGCCCCCGCCCTGGGGAGCCCTAGGCTTAGGGTTCCCCCTGGGAGGGGGGAGCCCTAGGCCTAGGGAGCCCCCGCCCTGGGGAGCCCTAGGCTTAGGGTTCCCCCTGGGAGGGGGGAGCCCTAGGCCTAGGGAGCCCCCGCCCTGGGGAGCCCTAGGCTTAGGGTTCCCCCTGGGAGGGGGGAGCCCTAGGCCTAGGGAGCCCCCGCCCTGGGGAGCCCTAGGCTTAGGGTTCCCCCTGGGAGGGGGGAGCCCTAGGCCTAGGGAGCCCCCGCCCTGGGGAGCCCTAGGCTTAGGGTTCCCCCTGGGAGGGGGGAGCCCTAGGCCTAGGGAGCCCCCGCCCTGGGGAGCCCTAGGCTTAGGGTTCCCCCTGGGAGGGGGGAGCCCTAGGCCTAGGGAGCCCCCGCCCTGGGGAGCCCTAGGCTTAGGGTTCCCCCTGGGAGGGGGGAGCCCTAGGCCTAGGGAGCCCCCGCCCTGGGGAGCCCTAGGCTTAGGGTTCCCCCTGGGAGGGGGGAGCCCTAGGCCTAGGGAGCCCCCGCCCTGGGGAGCCCTAGGCTTAGGGTTCCCCCTGGGAGGGGGGAGCCCTAGGCCTAGGGAGCCCCCGCCCTGGGGAGCCCTAGGCTTAGGGTTCCCCCTGGGAGGGGGGAGCCCTAGGCCTAGGGAGCCCCCGCCCTGGGGAGCCCTAGGCTTAGGGTTCCCCCTGGGAGGGGGGAGCCCTAGGCCTAGGGAGCCCCCGCCCTGGGGAGCCCTAGGCTTAGGGTTCCCCCTGGGAGGGGGGAGCCCTAGGCCTAGGGAGCCCCCGGGAGGGGAGCCCTAGGCTTAGGGTTCCCCCTGGGAGGGGGGAGCCCTAGGCCTAGGGAGCCCCCGCCCTGGGGAGCCCTAGGCTTAGGGTTCCCCCTGGGAGGGGGGAGCCCTAGGCCTAGGGAGCCCCCGCCCTGGGGAGCCCTAGGCTTAGGGTTCCCCCTGGGAGGGGGGAGCCCTAGGCCTAGGGAGCCCCCGCCCTGGGGAGCCCTAGGCTTAGGGTTCCCCCTGGGAGGGGGGAGCCCTAGGCCTAGGGAGCCCCCGCCCTGGGGAGCCCTAGGCTTAGGGTTCCCCCTGGGAGGGGGGAGCCCTAGGCCTAGGGAGCCCCCGCCCTGGGGAGCCCTAGGCTTAGGGTTCCCCCTGGGAGGGGGGAGCCCTAGGCCTAGGGAGCCCCCGCCCTGGGGAGCCCTAGGCTTAGGGTTCCCCCTGGGAGGGGGGAGCCCTAGGCCTAGGGAGCCCCCGCCCTGGGGAGCCCTAGGCTTAGGGTTCCCCCTGGGAGGGGGGAGCCCTAGGCCTAGGGAGCCCCCGCCCTGGGGAGCCCTAGGCTTAGGGTTCCCCCTGGGAGGGGGGAGCCCTAGGCCTAGGGAGCCCCCGCCCTGGGGAGCCCTAGGCTTAGGGTTCCCCCTGGGAGGGGGGAGCCCTAGGCCTAGGGAGCCCCCGCCCTGGGGAGCCCTAGGCTTAGGGTTCCCCCTGGGAGGGGGGAGCCCTAGGCCTAGGGAGCCCCCGCCCTGGGGAGCCCTAGGCTTAGGGTTCCCCCTGGGAGGGGGGAGCCCTAGGCCTAGGGAGCCCCCGCCCTGGGGAGCCCTAGGCTTAGGGTTCCCCCTGGGAGGGGGGAGCCCTAGGCCTAGGGAGCCCCCGCCCTGGGGAGCCCTAGGCTTAGGGTTCCCCCTGGGAGGGGGGAGCCCTAGGCCTAGGGAGCCCCCGCCCTGGGGAGCCCTAGGCTTAGGGTTCCCCCTGGGAGGGGGGAGCCCTAGGCCTAGGGAGCCCCCGCCCTGGGGAGCCCTAGGCTTAGGGTTCCCCCTGGGAGGGGGGAGCCCTAGGCCTAGGGAGCCCCCGCCCTGGGGAGCCCTAGGCTTAGGGTTCCCCCTGGGAGGGGGGAGCCCTAGGCCTAGGGAGCCCCCGCCCTGGGGAGCCCTAGGCTTAGGGTTCCCCCTGGGAGGGGGGAGCCCTAGGCCTAGGGAGCCCCCGCCCTGGGGAGCCCTAGGCTTAGGGAGCCCCCGCCCTGGGGAGCCCTAGGCTTAGGGTTCCCCCTGGGAGGGGGGAGCCCTAGGCCTAGGGAGCCCCAGCCCTGGGGAGCCCTAGGCTTAGGGTTCCCCCTGGGAGGGGGGAGCCCTAGGCCTAGGGAGCCCCAGCCCTGGGGAGCCCTAGGCTTAGGGTTCCCCCTGGGAGGGGGGAGACCTAGGCCTAGGGAGCCCCAGCCCTGGGGAGCCCTAGGCTTAGGGTTCCCCCTGGGAGGGGGGAGCCCTAGGCCTAGGGAGCCCCAGCCCTGGGGAGCCCTAGGCTTAGGGTTCCCCCTGGGAGGGGGGAGCCCTAGGCCTAGGGAGCCCCAGCCCTGGGGAGCCCTAGGCTTAGGGTTCCCCCTGGGAGGGGGGAGCCCTAGGCCTAGGGAGCCCCAGCCCTGGGGAGCCCTAGGCTTAGGGTTCCCCCTAGGAGGGGGGAGCCCTAGGCCTAGGGAGCCCCAGCCCTGGGGAGCCCTAGGCTTAGGGTTCCCCCTGGGAGGGGGGAGCCCTAGGCCTAGGGAGCCACAGCCCTGGGGAGCCCTAGGCTTAGGGTTCCCCCTGGGCGGGGGGAGCCCTAGGCCTAGGGAGCCCCAGCCCTGGGGAGCCCTAGGCTTAGGGTTCCCCCTGGGCGAGGGGAGCCCTAGGCCTAGGGAGCCCCAGCCCTGGGGAGCCCTAGGCTTAGGGTTCCCCCTGGGAGGGGGGAGCCCTAGGCCTAGGGAGCCCCAGCCCTGGGGAGCCCTAGGCTTAGGGTTCCCCCTGGGAGGGGGGAGCCCTAGGCCTAGGGAGCCCCAGCCCTGGGGAGCCCTAGGCTTAGGGTTCCCCCTGGGAGGGGGGAGCCCTAGGCCTAGGGAGCCCCAGCCCTGGGGAGCCCTAGGCTTAGGGTTCCCCCTGGGAGGGGGGAGCCCTAGGCCTAGGGAGCCCCAGCCCTGGGGAGCCCTAGGCTTAGGGTTCCCCCTGGGAGGGGGGAGCCCTAGGCCTAGGGAGCCCCAGCCCTGGGGAGCCCTAGGCTTAGGGTTCCCCCTGGGAGGGGGGAGCCCTAGGCCTAGGGAGCCCCAGCCCTGGGGAGCCCTAGGCTTAGGGTTCCCCCTGGGAGGGGGGAGCCCTAGGCCTAGGGAGCCCCAGCCCTGGGGAGCCCTAGGCTTAGGGTTCCCCCTGGGAGGGGGGAGCCCTAGGCCTAGGGAGCCCCAGCCCTGGGGAGCCCTAGGCTTAGGGTTCCCCCTGGGAGGGGGGAGCCCTAGGCCTAGGGAGCCCCAGCCCTGGGGAGCCCTAGGCTTAGGGTTCCCCCTGGGAGGGGGGAGCCCTAGGCCTAGGGAGCCCCAGCCCTGGGGAGCCCTAGGCTTAGGGTTCCCCCTGGGAGGGGGGAGCCCTAGGCCTAGGGAGCCCCAGCCCTGGGGAGCCCTAGGCTTAGGGTTCCCCCTGGGAGGGGGGAGCCCTAGGCCTAGGGAGCCCCAGCCCTGGGGAGCCCTAGGCTTAGGGTTCCCCCTGGGAGGGGGGAGCCCTAGGCCTAGGGAGCCCCAGCCCTGGGGAGCCCTAGGCTTAGGGTTCCCCCTGGGAGGGGGGAGCCCTAGGCCTAGGGAGCCCCCGGGAGGGGAGCCCTAGGCTTAGGGTTCCCCCTGGGAGGGGGGAGCCCTAGGCCTAGGGAGCCCCCGGGAGGGGAGCCCTAGGGTTAGGGTTCCCCCTGGGAGGGGGGAGCCCTAGGCCTAGGGAGCCCCCGGGAGGGGAGCCCTAGGCTTAGGGTTCCCCCTGGGAGGGGGGAGCCCTAGGCCTAGGGAGCCCCAGCCCTGGGGAGCCCTAGGCTTAGGGTTCCCCCTGGGAGGGGGGAGCCCTAGGCCTAGGGAGCCCCAGCCCTGGGGAGCCCTAGGCTTAGGGTTCCCCCTGGGAGGGGGGAGCCCTAGGCCTAGGGAGCCCCCGGGAGGGGAGCCCTAGGCTTAGGGTTCCCCCTGGGAGGGGGGAGCCCTAGGCCTAGGGAGCCCCAGCCCTGGGGAGCCCTAGGCTTAGGGTTCCCCCTGGGAGGGGGGAGCCCTAGGCCTAGGGAGCCCCCGGGAGGGGAGCCCTAGGCTTAGGGTTCCCCCTGGGAGGGGGGAGCCCTAGGCCTAGGGAGCCCCCGGGAGGGGAGCCCTAGGCTTAGGGTTCCCCCTGGGAGGGGGGAGCCCTAGGCCTAGGGAGCCCCCGGGAGGGGAGCCCTAGGCTTAGGGTTCCCCCTGGGAGGGGGGAGCCCTAGGCCTAGGGAGCCCCCGGGAGGGGAGCCCTAGGCTTAGGGTTCCCCCTGGGAGGGGGGAGCCCTAGGCCTAGGGAGTCCCCCGCCCTGGGGAGCCCTAGGCTTAGGGTTCCCCCTGGGAGGGGGGAGCCCTAGGCCTAGGGAGCCCCCGGGAGGGGAGCCCTAGGCTTAGGGTTCCCCCTGGGAGGGGGGAGCCCTAGGCCTAGGGAGCCCCCGCCCTGGGGAGCGCTAGGCTTAGGGTTCCCCCTGGGAGGGGGGAGCCCTAGGCCTAGGGAGCCCCCGCCCTGGGGAGCGCTAGGCTTAGGGTTCCCCCTGGGAGGGGGGAGCCCTAGGCCTAGGGAGCCCCCGCCCTGGGGAGCCCTAGGCTTAGGGTTCCCCCTGGGAGGGGGGAGCCCTAGGCCTAGGGAGCCCCCGCCCTGGGGAGCCCTAGGCTTAGGGTTCCCCCTGGGAGGGGGGAGCCCTAGGCCTAGGGAGCCCCCGCCCTGGGGAGCCCTAGGCTTAGGGTTCCCCCTGGGAGGGGGGAGCCCTAGGCCTAGGGAGCCCCCGCCCTGGGGAGCCCTAGGCTTAGGGTTCCCCCTGGGAGGGGGGAGCCCTAGGCCTAGGGAGCCCCCGCCCTGGGGAGCCCTAGGCTTAGGGTTCCCCCTGGGAGGGGGGAGCCCTAGGCCTAGGGAGCCCCCGCCCTGGGGAGCCCTAGGCTTAGGGTTCCCCCTGGGAGGGGGGAGCCCTAGGCCTAGGGAGCCCCCGCCCTGGGGAGCCCTAGGCTTAGGGTTCCCCCTGGGAGGGGGGAGCCCTAGGCCTAGGGAGCCCCCGCCCTGGGGAGCCCTAGGCTTAGGGTTCCCCCTGGGAGGGGGGAGCCCTAGGCCTAGGGAGCCCCCGCCCTGGGGAGCCCTAGGCTTAGGGTTCCCCCTGGGAGGGGGGAGCCCTAGGCCTAGGGAGCCCCCGCCCTGGGGAGCCCTAGGCTTAGGGTTCCCCCTGGGAGGGGGGAGCCCTAGGCCTAGGGAGCCCCCGCCCTGGGGAGCCCTAGGCTTAGGGTTCCCCCTGGGAGGGGGGAGCCCTAGGCCTAGGGAGCCCCCGCCCTGGGGAGCCCTAGGCTTAGGGTTCCCCCTGGGAGGGGGGAGCCCTAGGCCTAGGGAGCCCCCGCCCTGGGGAGCCCTAGGCTTAGGGTTCCCCCTGGGAGGGGGGAGCCCTAGGCCTAGGGAGCCCCCGCCCTGGGGAGCCCTAGGCTTAGGGTTCCCCCTGGGAGGGGGGAGCCCTAGGCCTAGGGAGCCCCCGCCCTGGGGAGCCCTAGGCTTAGGGTTCCCCCTGGGAGGGGGGAGCCCTAGGCCTAGGGAGCCCCCGCCCTGGGGAGCCCTAGGCTTAGGGTTCCCCCTGGGAGGGGGGAGCCCTAGGCCTAGGGAGCCCCCGCCCTGGGGAGCCCTAGGCTTAGGGTTCCCCCTGGGAGGGGGGAGCCCTAGGCCTAGGGAGCCCCCGCCCTGGGGAGCCCTAGGCTTAGGGTTCCCCCTGGGAGGGGGGAGCCCTAGGCCTAGGGAGCCCCCGCCCTGGGGAGCCCTAGGCTTAGGGTTCCCCCTGGGAGGGGGGAGCCCTAGGCCTAGGGAGCCCCCGCCCTGGGGAGCCCTAGGCTTAGGGTTCCCCCTGGGAGGGGGGAGCCCTAGGCCTAGGGAGCCCCCGCCCTGGGGAGCCCTAGGCTTAGGGTTCCCCCTGGGAGGGGGGAGCCCTAGGCCTAGGGAGCCCCCGCCCTGGGGAGCCCTAGGCTTAGGGTTCCCCCTGGGAGGGGGGAGCCCTAGGCCTAGGGAGCCCCCGCCCTGGGGAGCCCTAGGCTTAGGGTTCCCCCTGGGAGGGGGGAGCCCTAGGCCTAGGGAGCCCCCGCCCTGGGGAGCCCTAGGCTTAGGGTTCCCCCTGGGAGGGGGGAGCCCTAGGCCTAGGGAGCCCCCGCCCTGGGGAGCCCTAGGCTTAGGGTTCCCCCTGGGAGGGGGGAGCCCTAGGCCTAGGGAGCCCCCGCCCTGGGGAGCCCTAGGCTTAGGGTTCCCCCTGGGAGGGGGGAGCCCTAGGCCTAGGGAGCCCCCGCCCTGGGGAGCCCTAGGCTTAGGGTTCCCCCTGGGAGGGGGGAGCCCTAGGCCTAGGGAGCCCCCGCCCTGGGGAGCCCTAGGCTTAGGGTTCCCCCTGGGAGGGGGGAGCCCTAGGCCTAGGGAGCCCCCGCCCTGGGGAGCCCTAGGCTTAGGGTTCCCCCTGGGAGGGGGGAGCCCTAGGCCTAGGGAGCCCCCGCCCTGGGGAGCCCTAGGCTTAGGGTTCCCCCTGGGAGGGGGGAGCCCTAGGCCTAGGGAGCCCCCGCCCTGGGGAGCCCTAGGCTTAGGGTTCCCCCTGGGAGGGGGGAGCCCTAGGCCTAGGGAGCCCCCGCCCTGGGGAGCCCTAGGCTTAGGGTTCCCCCTGGGAGGGGGGAGCCCTAGGCCTAGGGAGCCCCCGCCCTGGGGAGCCCTAGGCTTAGGGTTCCCCCTGGGAGGGGGGAGCCCTAGGCCTAGGGAGCCCCCGCCCTGGGGAGCCCTAGGCTTAGGGTTCCCCCTGGGAGGGGGGAGCCCTAGGCCTAGGGAGCCCCCGCCCTGGGGAGCCCTAGGCTTAGGGTTCCCCCTGGGAGGGGGGAGCCCTAGGCCTAGGGAGCCCCCGCCCTGGGGAGCCCTAGGCTTAGGGTTCCCCCTGGGAGGGGGGAGCCCTAGGCCTAGGGAGCCCCCGCCCTGGGGAGCCCTAGGCTTAGGGTTCCCCCTGGGAGGGGGGAGCCCTAGGCCTAGGGAGCCCCCGCCCTGGGGAGCCCTAGGCTTAGGGTTCCCCCTGGGAGGGGGGAGCCCTAGGCCTAGGGAGCCCCCGCCCTGGGGAGCCCTAGGCTTAGGGTTCCCCCTGGGAGGGGGGAGCCCTAGGCCTAGGGAGCCCCCGCCCTGGGGAGCCCTAGGCTTAGGGTTCCCCCTGGGAGGGGGGAGCCCTAGGCCTAGGGAGCCCCCGCCCTGGGGAGCCCTAGGCTTAGGGTTCCCCCTGGGAGGGGGGAGCCCTAGGCCTAGGGAGCCCCCGCCCTGGGGAGCCCTAGGCTTAGGGTTCCCCCTGGGAGGGGGGAGCCCTAGGCCTAGGGAGCCCCCGCCCTGGGGAGCCCTAGGCTTAGGGTTCCCCCTGGGAGGGGGGAGCCCTAGGCCTAGGGAGCCCCCGCCCTGGGGAGCCCTAGGCTTAGGGTTCCCCCTGGGAGGGGGGAGCCCTAGGCCTAGGGAGCCCCCGCCCTGGGGAGCCCTAGGCTTAGGGTTCCCCCTGGGAGGGGGGAGCCCTAGGCCTAGGGAGCCCCCGCCCTGGGGAGCCCTAGGCTTAGGCTTCCCCCTGGGAGGGGGGAGCCCTAGGCCTAGGGAGCCCCCGCCCTGGGGAGCCCTAGGCTTAGGCTTCCCCCTGGGAGGGGGGAGCCCTAGGCCTAGGGAGCCCCCGCCCTGGGGAGCCCTAGGCTTAGGCTTCCCCCTGGGAGGGGGGAGCCCTAGGCCTAGGGAGCCCCCGCCCTGGGGAGCCCTAGGCTTAGGCTTCCCCCTGGGAGGGGGGAGCCCTAGGCCTAGGGAGCCCCCGCCCTGGGGAGCCCAAGGCTTAGGCTTCCCCCTGGGAGGGGGGAGCCCTAGGCCTAGGGAGCCCCCGCCCTGGGGAGCCCAAGGCTTAGGCTTCCCCCTGGGAGGGGGGAGCCCTAGGCCTAGGGAGCCCCCGCCCTGGGGAGCCCAAGGCTTAGGCTTCCCCCTGGGAGGGGGGAGCCCTAGGCCTAGGGAGCCCCCGCCCTGGGGAGCCCAAGGCTTAGGCTTCCCCCTGGGAGGGGGGAGCCCTAGGCCTAGGGAGCCCCCGCCCTGGGGAGCCCAAGGCTTAGGCTTCCCCCTGGGAGGGGGGAGCCCTAGGCCTAGGGAGCCCCCGCCCTGGGGAGCCCAAGGCTTAGGCTTCCCCCTGGGAGGGGGGAGCCCTAGGCCTAGGGAGCCCCCGCCCTGGGGAGCCCTAGGCTTAGGCTTCCCCCTGGGAGGGGGGGAGCCCTAGGCCTAGGGAGCCCCCGCCCTGGGGAGCCCTAGGCTTAGGCTTCCCCCTGGGAGGGGGGAGCCCTAGGCCTAGGGAGCCCCCGCCCTGGGGAGCCCTAGGCTTAGGCTTCCCCCTGGGAGGGGGGAGCCCTAGGCCTAGGGAGCCCCCGCCCTGGGGAGCCCTAGGCTTAGGCTTCCCCCTGGGAGGGGGGAGCCCTAGGCCTAGGGAGCCCCCGCCCTGGGGAGCCCTAGGCTTAGGCTTCCCCCTGGGAGGGGGGAGCCCTAGGCCTAGGGAGCCCCCGCCCTGGGGAGCCCTAGGCTTAGGCTTCCCCCTGGGAGGGGGGAGCCCTAGGCCTAGGGAGCCCCCGCCCTGGGGAGCCCTAGGCTTAGGCTTCCCCCTGGGAGGGGGGAGCCCTAGGCCTAGGGAGCCCCCGCCCTGGGGAGCCCTAGGCTTAGGCTTCCCCCTGGGAGGGGGGAGCCCTAGGCCTAGGGAGCCCCCGCCCTGGGGAGCCCTAGGCTTAGGCTTCCCCCTGGGAGGGGGGAGCCCTAGGCCTAGGGAGCCCCCGCCCTGGGGAGCCCTAGGCTTAGGCTTCCCCCTGGGAGGGGGGAGCCCTAGGCCTAGGGAGCCCCCGCCCTGGGGAGCCCTAGGCTTAGGCTTCCCCCTGGGAGGGGGGAGCCCTAGGCCTAGGGAGCCCCCGCCCTGGGGAGCCCTAGGCTTAGGCTTCCCCCTGGGAGGGGGGAGCCCTAGGCCTAGGGAGCCCCCGCCCTGGGGAGCCCTAGGCTTAGGCTTCCCCCTGGGAGGGGGGAGCCCTAGGCCTAGGGAGCCCCCGCCCTGGGGAGCCCTAGGCTTAGGCTTCCCCCTGGGAGGGGGGAGCCCTAGGCCTAGGGAGCCCCCGCCCTGGGGAGCCCTAGGCTTAGGCTTCCCCCTGGGAGGGGGGAGCCCTAGGCCTAGGGAGCCCCCGCCCTGGGGAGCCCTAGGCTTAGGCTTCCCCCTGGGAGGGGGGAGCCCTAGGCCTAGGGAGCCCCCGCCCTGGGGAGCCCTAGGCTTAGGCTTCCCCCTGGGAGGGGGGAGCCCTAGGCCTAGGGAGCCCCCGCCCTGGGGAGCCCTAGGCTTAGGCTTCCCCCTGGGAGGGGGAGCCCTAGGCCTAGGGAGCCCCCGCCCTGGGGAGCCCTAGGCTTAGGCTTCCCCCTGGGAGGGGGGAGCCCTAGGCCTAGGGAGCCCCCGCCCTGGGGAGCCCTAGGCTTAGGCTTCCCCCTGGGAGGGGGAGCCCTAGGCCTAGGGAGCCCCCGCCCTGGGGAGCCCTAGGCTTAGGCTTCCCCCTGGGAGGGGGGAGCCCTAGGCCTAGGGAGCCCCCGCCCTGGGGAGCCCTAGGCTTAGGCTTCCCCCTGGGAGGGGGGAGCCCTAGGCCTAGGGAGCCCCAGCCCTGGGGAGCCCTAGGCTTAGGGCTTCCCCCTGGGAGGGGGGAGCCCTAGGCCTAGGGAGCCCCCGCCCTGGGGAGCCCTAGGCTTAGGGTTCCCCCTGGGAGGGGGGAGCCCTAGGCCTAGGGAGCCCCAGCCCTGGGGAGCCCTAGGCTTAGGGTTCCCCCTGGGAGGGGGGAGCCCTAGGCCTAGGGAGCCCCAGCCCTGGGGAGCCCTAGGCTTAGGGTTCCCCCTGGGAGGGGGGAGCCCTAGGCCTAGGGAGCCCCAGCCCTGGGGAGCCCTAGGCTTAGGGTTCCCCCTGGGAGGGGGGAGCCCTAGGCCTAGGGAGCCCCAGCCCTGGGGAGCCCTAGGCTTAGGGTTCCCCCTGGGAGGGGGGAGCCCTAGGCCTAGGGAGCCCCAGCCCTGGGGAGCCCTAGGCTTAGGGTTCCCCCTGGGAGGGGGGAGCCCTAGGCCTAGGGAGCCCCAGCCCTGGGGAGCCCTAGGCTTAGGGTTCCCCCTGGGAGGGGGGAGCCCTAGGCCTAGGGAGCCCCAGCCCTGGGGAGCCCTAGGCTTAGGGTTCCCCCTGGGAGGGGGGAGCCCTAGGCCTAGGGAGCCCCAGCCCTGGGGAGCCCTAGGCTTAGGGTTCCCCCTGGGAGGGGGGAGCCCTAGGCCTAGGGAGCCCCAGCCCTGGGGAGCCCTAGGCTTAGGGTTCCCCCTGGGAGGGGGGAGCCCTAGGCCTAGGGAGCCCCAGCCCTGGGGAGCCCTAGGCTTAGGGTTCCCCCTGGGAGGGGGGAGCCCTAGGCCTAGGGAGCCCCAGCCCTGGGGAGCCCTAGGCTTAGGGTTCCCCCTGGGAGGGGGGAGCCCTAGGCCTAGGGAGCCCCAGCCCTGGGGAGCCCTAGGCTTAGGGTTCCCCCTGGGAGGGGGGAGCCCTAGGCCTAGGGAGCCCCAGCCCTGGGGAGCCCTAGGCTTAGGGTTCCCCCTGGGAGGGGGGAGCCCTAGGCCTAGGGAGCCCCAGCCCTGGGGAGCCCTAGGCTTAGGGTTCCCCCTGGGAGGGGGGAGCCCTAGGCCTAGGGAGCCCCAGCCCTGGGGAGCCCTAGGCTTAGGGTTCCCCCTGGGAGGGGGAGCCCTAGCCTAGGGAGCCCCAGCCCTGGGGAGCCCTAGGCTTAGGGTTCCCCCTGGGAGGGGGGAGCCCTAGGCCTAGGGAGCCCCAGCCCTGGGGAGCCCTAGGCTTAGGGTTCCCCCTGGGAGGGGGGAGCCCTAGGCCTAGGGAGCCCCAGCCCTGGGGAGCCCTAGGCTTAGGGTTCCCCCTGGGAGGGGGGAGCCCTAGGCCTAGGGAGCCCCAGCCCTGGGGAGCCCTAGGCTTAGGGTTCCCCCTGGGAGGGGGGAGCCCTAGGCCTAGGGAGCCCCAGCCCTGGGGAGCCCTAGGCTTAGGGTTCCCCCTGGGAGGGGGGAGCCCTAGGCCTAGGGAGCCCCAGCCCTGGGGAGCCCTAGGCTTAGGGTTCCCCCTGGGAGGGGGGAGCCCTAGGCCTAGGGAGCCCCAGCCCTGGGGAGCCCTAGGCTTAGGGTTCCCCCTGGGAGGGGGGAGCCCTAGGCCTAGGGAGCCCCAGCCCTGGGGAGCCCTAGGCTTAGGGTTCCCCCTGGGAGGGGGGAGCCCTAGGCCTAGGGAGCCCCAGCCCTGGGGAGCCCTAGGCTTAGGGTTCCCCCTGGGAGGGGGGAGCCCTAGGCCTAGGGAGCCCCAGCCCTGGGGAGCCCTAGGCTTAGGGTTCCCCCTGGGAGGGGGGAGCCCTAGGCCTAGGGAGCCCCAGCCCTGGGGAGCCCTAGGCTTAGGGTTCCCCCTGGGAGGGGGGAGCCCTAGGCCTAGGGAGCCCCAGCCCTGGGGAGCCCTAGGCTTAGGGTTCCCCCTGGGAGGGGGGAGCCCTAGGCCTAGGGAGCCCCAGCCCTGGGGAGCCCTAGGCTTAGGGTTCCCCCTGGGAGGGGGGAGCCCTAGGCCTAGGGAGCCCCAGCCCTGGGGAGCCCTAGGCTTAGGGTTCCCCCTGGGAGGGGGGAGCCCTAGGCCTAGGGAGCCCCAGCCCTGGGGAGCCCTAGGCTTAGGGTTCCCCCTGGGAGGGGGGAGCCCTAGGCCTAGGGAGCCCCAGCCCTGGGGAGCCCTAGGCTTAGGGTTCCCCCTGGGAGGGGGGAGCCCTAGGCCTAGGGAGCCCCAGCCCTGGGGAGCCCTAGGCTTAGGGTTCCCCCTGGGAGGGGGGAGCCCTAGGCCTAGGGAGCCCCAGCCCTGGGGAGCCCTAGGCTTAGGGTTCCCCCTGGGAGGGGGGAGCCCTAGGCCTAGGGAGCCCCAGCCCTGGGGAGCCCTAGGCTTAGGGTTCCCCCTGGGAGGGGGGAGCCCTAGGCCTAGGGAGCCCCAGCCCTGGGGAGCCCTAGGCTTAGGGTTCCCCCTGGGAGGGGGGAGCCCTAGGCCTAGGGAGCCCCAGCCCTGGGGAGCCCTAGGCTTAGGGTTCCCCCTGGGAGGGGGGAGCCCTAGGCCTAGGGAGCCCCAGCCCTGGGGAGCCCTAGGCTTAGGGTTCCCCCTGGGAGGGGGGAGCCCTAGGCCTAGGGAGCCCCAGCCCTGGGGAGCCCTAGGCTTAGGGTTCCCCCTGGGAGGGGGGAGCCCTAGGCCTAGGGAGCCCCCGCCCTGGGGAGCCCTAGGCTTAGGGTTCCCCCTGGGAGGGGGGAGCCCTAGGCCTAGGGAGCCCCCGCCCTGGGGAGCCCTAGGCTTAGGGTTCCCCCTGGGAGGGGGGAGCCCTAGGCCTAGGGAGCCCCCGCCCTGGGGAGCCCTAGGCTTAGGGTTCCCCCTGGGAGGGGGGAGCCCTAGGCCTAGGGAGCCCCCGCCCTGGGGAGCCCTAGGCTTAGGGTTCCCCCCTGGGAGGGGGGAGCCCTAGGCCTAGGGAGCCCCCGCCCTGGGGAGCCCTAGGCTTAGGGTTCCCCCCTGGGAGGGGGGAGCCCTAGGCCTAGGGAGCCCCCGCCCTGGGGAGCCCTAGGCTTAGGGTTCCCCCCTGGGAGGGGGGAGCCCTAGGCCTAGGGAGCCCCCGCCCTGGGGAGCCCTAGGCTTAGGGTTCCCCCCTGGGAGGGGGGAGCCCTAGGCCTAGGGAGCCCCCGCCCTGGGGAGCCCTAGGCTTAGGGTTCCCCCCTGGGAGGGGGGAGCCCTAGGCCTAGGGAGCCCCCGCCCTGGGGAGCCCTAGGCTTAGGGTTCCCCCCTGGGAGGGGGGAGCCCTAGGCCTAGGGAGCCCCCGCCCTGGGGAGCCCTAGGCTTAGGGTTCCCCCCTGGGAGGGGGGAGCCCTAGGCCTAGGGAGCCCCCGCCCTGGGGAGCCCTAGGCTTAGGGTTCCCCCCTGGGAGGGGGGAGCCCTAGGCCTAGGGAGCCCCCGCCCTGGGGAGCCCTAGGCTTAGGGTTCCCCCCTGGGAGGGGGGAGCCCTAGGCCTAGGGAGCCCCCGCCCTGGGGAGCCCTAGGCTTAGGGTTCCCCCCTGGGAGGGGGGAGCCCTAGGCCTAGGGAGCCCCCGCCCTGGGGAGCCCTAGGCTTAGGGTTCCCCCCTGGGAGGGGGGAGCCCTAGGCCTAGGGAGCCCCCGCCCTGGGGAGCCCTAGGCTTAGGGTTCCCCCCTGGGAGGGGGGAGCCCTAGGCCTAGGGAGCCCCCGCCCTGGGGAGCCCTAGGCTTAGGGTTCCCCCCTGGGAGGGGGAGCCCTAGGCCTAGGGAGCCCCCGCCCTGGGGAGCCCTAGGCTTAGGGTTCCCCCCTGGGAGGGGGGAGCCCTAGGCCTAGGGAGCCCCCGCCCTGGGGAGCCCTAGGCTTAGGGTTCCCCCCTGGGAGGGGGGAGCCCTAGGCCTAGGGAGCCCCCGCCCTGGGGAGCCCTAGGCTTAGGGTTCCCCCCTGGGAGGGGGGAGCCCTAGGCCTAGGGAGCCCCCGCCCTGGGGAGCCCTAGGCTTAGGGTTCCCCCCTGGGAGGGGGGAGCCCTAGGCCTAGGGAGCCCCCGCCCTGGGGAGCCCTAGGCTTAGGGTTCCCCCCTGGGAGGGGGGAGCCCTAGGCCTAGGGAGCCCCCGCCCTGGGGAGCCCTAGGCTTAGGGTTCCCCCCTGGGAGGGGGGAGCCCTAGGCCTAGGGAGCCCCCGCCCTGGGGAGCCCTAGGCTTAGGGTTCCCCCCTGGGAGGGGGGAGCCCTAGGCCTAGGGAGCCCCCGCCCTGGGGAGCCCTAGGCTTAGGGTTCCCCCCTGGGAGGGGGGAGCCCTAGGCCTAGGGAGCCCCCGCCCTGGGGAGCCCTAGGCTTAGGGTTCCCCCCTGGGAGGGGGGAGCCCTAGGCCTAGGGAGCCCCCGCCCTGGGGAGCCCTAGGCTTAGGGTTCCCCCCTGGGAGGGGGGAGCCCTAGGCCTAGGGAGCCCCCGCCCTGGGGAGCCCTAGGCTTAGGGTTCCCCCCTGGGAGGGGGGAGCCCTAGGCCTAGGGAGCCCCCGCCCTGGGGAGCCCTAGGCTTAGGGTTCCCCCTGGGAGGGGGGAGCCCTAGGCCTAGGGAGCCCCCGCCCTGGGGAGCCCTAGGCTTAGGGTTCCCCCCTGGGAGGGGGGAGCCCTAGGCCTAGGGAGCCCCCGCCCTGGGGAGCCCTAGGCTTAGGGTTCCCCCTGGGAGGGGGGAGCCCTAGGCCTAGGAGCCCCCGCCCTGGGGAGCCCTAGGCTTAGGGTTCCCCCCTGGGAGGGGGGAGCCCTAGGCCTAGGGAGCCCCCGCCCTGGGGAGCCCTAGGCTTAGGGTTCCCCCCTGGGAGGGGGGAGCCCTAGGCCTAGGGAGCCCCCGCCCTGGGGAGCCCTAGGCTTAGGGTTCCCCCCTGGGAGGGGGGAGCCCTAGGCCTAGGGAGCCCCCGCCCTGGGGAGCCCTAGGCTTAGGGTTCCCCCCTGGGAGGGGGGAGCCCTAGGCCTAGGGAGCCCCCGCCCTGGGGAGCCCTAGGCTTAGGGTTCCCCCCTGGGAGGGGGGAGCCCTAGGCCTAGGGAGCCCCCGCCCTGGGGAGCCCTAGGCTTAGGGTTCCCCCCTGGGAGGGGGGAGCCCTAGGCCTAGGGAGCCCCCGCCCTGGGGAGCCCTAGGCTTAGGGTTCCCCCCTGGGAGGGGGGAGCCCTAGGCCTAGGGAGCCCCCGCCCTGGGGAGCCCTAGGCTTAGGGTTCCCCCCTGGGAGGGGGGAGCCCTAGGCCTAGGGAGCCCCCGCCCTGGGGAGCCCTAGGCTTAGGGTTCCCCCCTGGGAGGGGGGAGCCCTAGGCCTAGGGAGCCCCCGCCCTGGGGAGCCCTAGGCTTAGGGTTCCCCCCTGGGAGGGGGGAGCCCTAGGCCTAGGAGCCCCCGCCCTGGGGAGCCCTAGGCTTAGGGTTCCCCCCTGGGAGGGGGGAGCCCTAGGCCTAGGGAGCCCCCGCCCTGGGGAGCCCTAGGCTTAGGGTTCCCCCCTGGGAGGGGGGAGCCCTAGGCCTAGGGAGCCCCCGCCCTGGGGAGCCCTAGGCTTAGGGTTCCCCCCTGGGAGGGGGGAGCCCTAGGCCTAGGGAGCCCCCGCCCTGGGGAGCCCTAGGCTTAGGGTTCCCCCCTGGGAGGGGGGAGCCCTAGGCCTAGGGAGCCCCCGCCCTGGGGAGCCCTAGGCTTAGGGTTCCCCCCTGGGAGGGGGGAGCCCTAGGCCTAGGGAGCCCCCGCCCTGGGGAGCCCTAGGCTTAGGGTTCCCCCCTGGGAGGGGGGAGCCCTAGGCCTAGGGAGCCCCCGCCCTGGGGAGCCCTAGGCTTAGGGTTCCCCCCTGGGAGGGGGGAGCCCTAGGCCTAGGGAGCCCCCGCCCTGGGGAGCCCTAGGCTTAGGGTTCCCCCCTGGGAGGGGGGAGCCCTAGGCCTAGGGAGCCCCCGCCCTGGGGAGCCCTAGGCTTAGGGTTCCCCCCTGGGAGGGGGGAGCCCTAGGCCTAGGGAGCCCCCGCCCTGGGGAGCCCTAGGCTTAGGGTTCCCCCCTGGGAGGGGGGAGCCCTAGGCCTAGGGAGCCCCCGCCCTGGGGAGCCCTAGGCTTAGGGTTCCCCCCTGGGAGGGGGGAGCCCTAGGCCTAGGGAGCCCCCGCCCTGGGGAGCCCTAGGCTTAGGGTTCCCCCCTGGGAGGGGGGAGCCCTAGGCCTAGGGAGCCCCCGCCCTGGGGAGCCCTAGGCTTAGGGTTCCCCCCTGGGAGGGGGGAGCCCTAGGCCTAGGGAGCCCCCGCCCTGGGGAGCCCTAGGCTTAGGGTTCCCCCCTGGGAGGGGGGAGCCCTAGGCCTAGGGAGCCCCCGCCCTGGGGAGCCCTAGGCTTAGGGTTCCCCCCTGGGAGGGGGGAGCCCTAGGCCTAGGGAGCCCCCGCCCTGGGGAGCCCTAGGCTTAGGGTTCCCCCCTGGGAGGGGGGAGCCCTAGGCCTAGGGAGCCCCCGCCCTGGGGAGCCCTAGGCTTAGGGTTCCCCCCTGGGAGGGGGGAGCCCTAGGCCTAGGGAGCCCCCGCCCTGGGGAGCCCTAGGCTTAGGGTTCCCCCCTGGGAGGGGGAGCCCTAGGCCTAGGGAGCCCCCGCCCTGGGGAGCCCTAGGCTTAGGGTTCCCCCCTGGGAGGGGGGAGCCCTAGGCCTAGGGAGCCCCCGCCCTGGGGAGCCCTAGGCTTAGGGTTCCCCCCTGGGAGGGGGGAGCCCTAGGCCTAGGGAGCCCCCGCCCTGGGGAGCCCTAGGCTTAGGGTTCCCCCCTGGGAGGGGGGAGCCCTAGGCCTAGGGAGCCCCCGCCCTGGGGAGCCCTAGGCTTAGGGTTCCCCCCTGGGAGGGGGGAGCCCTAGGCCTAGGGAGCCCCGCCCTGGGGAGCCCTAGGCTTAGGGTTCCCCCCTGGGAGGGGGGAGCCCTAGGCCTAGGGAGCCCCCGCCCTGGGGAGCCCTAGGCTTAGGGTTCCCCCCTGGGAGGGGGGAGCCCTAGGCCTAGGGAGCCCCCGCCCTGGGGAGCCCTAGGCTTAGGGTTCCCCCCTGGGAGGGGGGAGCCCTAGGCTAGGGAGCCCCCGCCCTGGGGAGCCCTAGGCTTAGGGTTCCCCCCTGGGAGGGGGGAGCCCTAGGCCTAGGGAGCCCCCGCCCTGGGGAGCCCTAGGCTTAGGGTTCCCCCTGGGAGGGGGGAGCCCTAGGCCTAGGGAGCCCCCGCCCTGGGGAGCCCTAGGCTTAGGGTTCCCCCCTGGGAGGGGGGAGCCCTAGGCCTAGGGAGCCCCCGCCCTGGGGAGCCCTAGGCTTAGGGTTCCCCCCTGGGAGGGGGGAGCCCTAGGCCTAGGGAGCCCCCGCCCTGGGGAGCCCTAGGCTTAGGGTTCCCCCCTGGGAGGGGGGAGCCCTAGGCCTAGGGAGCCCCCGCCCTGGGGAGCCCTAGGCTTAGGGTTCCCCCCTGGGAGGGGGGAGCCCTAGGCCTAGGGAGCCCCCGCCCTGGGGAGCCCTAGGCTTAGGGTTCCCCCCTGGGAGGGGGGAGCCCTAGGCCTAGGGAGCCCCCGCCCTGGGGAGCCCTAGGCTTAGGGTTCCCCCCTGGGAGGGGGGAGCCCTAGGCCTAGGGAGCCCCCGCCCTGGGGAGCCCTAGGCTTAGGGTTCCCCCTGGGAGGGGGGAGCCCTAGGCCTAGGGAGCCCCCGCCCTGGGGAGCCCTAGGCTTAGGGTTCCCCCCTGGGAGGGGGGAGCCCTAGGCCTAGGGAGCCCCCGCCCTGGGGAGCCCTAGGCTTAGGGTTCCCCCCTGGGAGGGGGGAGCCCTAGGCCTAGGGAGCCCCCGCCCTGGGGAGCCCTAGGCTTAGGGTTCCCCCACTGGAGTGGGGAGCCCTAGGCCTAGGGAGCCCCCGCCCTGGGAGCCCTAGGCTTAGGGTTCCCCCATCTGATAGAGGGGGGAGCCCTAGGCCTAGGGAGCCCCCGCCCTGGGGAGCCCTAGGCTTAGGGTTCACCCCTGAGGGTGAGCCCTAGGCCTAGGGAGCCCCGCCTGGGAGCCCTAGTGGGAGGCCCTAAGGCCTAGAGAGCCCCCGCTCCTGGGGAGCCCTAGGCTTAAGGGTTCCCCCCTG
The DNA here is from genome assembly GCF_050624435.1 of Tenrec ecaudatus. NCBI lineage: Eukaryota > Metazoa > Chordata > Mammalia > Afrosoricida > Tenrecidae > Tenrec > Tenrec ecaudatus. The sequence goes on from NW_027458916.1 coordinate 32,950, forward strand.
GGAGGGAGGGAAGCCCTAGCCTCAGGGAGCCCCCGCCCTAGGGGAGCCCTAGGCTTAGGGTTCCCCCTGGGAGGGGGGAGCCCTAGGCCTTGGGACGCCCCCGCCCCTGGGGCAGCCCTAGGCTCTAGGGTTCCC
>NW_027458917.1:0-34424 GCF_050624435.1 Tenrec ecaudatus
GGGTGCCCTAGCCTGAAGGCTAGGGGAGCCCTAGCCTTAGCCTAGGGGAGCCTAAAGCCTAGGGGTGCCCTAGCCTGAAGGCTAGGGGAGCCCTAGCCTTAGGCTAGGGGAGCCTAAAGCCTAGGGGTGACCTAGCCTGAAGGCTAGGGGAGCCCTAGCCTTAGCCTAGGGGAGCCTAAAGCCTAGGGGTGCCCTAGCCTGAAGGCTAGGGGAGCCCTAGCCTTAGCCTAGGGGAGCCTAAAGCCTAGGGGTGCCCTAGCCTGAAGGCTAGGGGAGCCCTAGCCTTAGCCTAGGGGAGCCTAAAGCCTAGGGGTGCCCTAGCCTGAAGGCTAGGGGAGCCCTAGCCTTAGCCTAGGGGAGCCTAAAGCCTAGGGGTGCCCTAGCCTGAAGGCTAGGGGAGCCCTAGCCTTAGCCTAGGGGAGCCTAAAGCCTAGGGGTGCCCTAGCCTGAAGGCTAGGGGAGCCCTAGCCTTAGCCTAGGGGAGCCTAAAGCCTAGGGGTGCCCTAGCCTGAAGGCTAGGGGAGCCCTAGCCTTAGCCTAGGGGAGCCTAAAGCCTAGGGGTGCCCTAGCCTGAAGGCTAGGGGAGCCCTAGCCTTAGCCTAGGGGAGCCTAAAGCCTAGGGGTGCCCTAGCCTGAAGGCTAGGGGAGCCCTAGCCTTAGCCTAGGGGAGCCTAAAGCCTAGGGGTGCCCTAGCCTGAAGGCTAGAGGAGCCCTAGCCTTAGCCTAGGGAGCCTAAAGCCTAGAGGTGCCCTAGCCTGAAGGCTAGGGGAGCCCTAGCCTTAGCCTAGGGGAGCCTAAAGCCTAGGGGTGCCCTAGCCTGAAGGCTAGGGGAGCCCTAGCCTTAGCCTAGGGGAGCTAAAGCCTAGGGGTGCCCTAGCCTGAAGGCTAGGGGAGCCCTAGCCTTAGCCTAGGGGAGCCTAAAGCCTAGGGGTGCCCTAGCCTGAAGGCTAGGGGAGCCCTAGCCTTAGCCTAGGGGAGCCCTAGCCTTAGCCTAGGGGAGCCTAAAGCCTAGGGGTGCCCTAGCCTGAAGGCTAGGGGAGCCCTAGCCTTAGCCTAGGGGAGCCTAAAGCCTAGGGGTGCCCTAGCCTGAAGGCTAGGGGAGCCCTAGCCTTAGGCTAGGGGAGCCTAAAGCCTAGGGGTGCCCTAGCCTGAAGGCTAGGGGAGCCCTAGCCTTAGCCTAGGGGAGCCTAAAGCCTAGGGGTGCCCTAGCCTGAAGGCTAGGGGAGCCCTAGCCTTAGCCTAGGGGAGCCTAAAGCCTAGGGGTGCCCTAGCCTGAAGGCTAGGGGAGCCCTAGCCTTAGCCTAGGGGAGCCTAAAGCCTAGGGGTGCCCTAGCCTGAAGGCTAGGGGAGCCCTAGCCTTAGCCTAGGGGAGGCTAAAGCCTAGGGGAGCCCTAGCCTGAAGGCTAGGGGAGCCCTAGCCTTAGCCTAGGGGAGCCTAAAGCCTAGGGGAGCCCTAGCCTGAAGGCTAGGGGAGCCCTAGCCTTAGCCTAGGGGAGCCTAAAGCCTAGGGGAGCCCTAGCCTGAAGGCTAGGGGAGCCCTAGCCTTAGCCTAGGGGAGCCTAAAGCCTAGGGGAGCCCTAGCCTGAAGGCTAGGGGAGCCCTAGCCTTAGCCTAGGGGAGCCTAAAGCCTAGGGGAGCCCTAGCCTGAAGGCTAGGGGAGCCCTAGCCTTAGCCTAGGGGAGCCTAAAGCCTAGGGGTGCCCTAGCCTGAAGGCTAGGGGAGCCCTAGCCTTAGCCTAGGGGAGCCTAAAGCCTAGGGGTGCCCTAGCCTGAAGGCTAGGGGAGCCCTAGCCTTAGCCTAGGGGAGCCTAAAGCCTAGGGGAGCCCTAGCTTTAGCCTAGGGGAGCCTAAAGCCTAGGGGTGCCCTAGCCTGAAGGCTAGGGGAGCCCTAGCCTTAGCCTAGGGGAGCCTAAAGCCTAGGGGTGCCCTAGCCTGAAAGCTAGGGGAGCCCTAGCCTTAGCCTAGGGGAGCCTAAAGCCTAGGGGTGCCCTAGCCTGAAGGCTAGGGGAGCCCTAGCCTTAGCCTAGGGGAGCCTAAAGCCTAGGGGTGCCCTAGCCTGAAGGCTAGGGGAGCCCTAGCCTTAGCCTAGGGGAGCCTAAAGCCTAGGGGTGCCCTAGCCTGAAGGCTAGGGGAGCCCTAGCCTTAGCCTAGGGGAGCCTAAAGCCTAGGGGTGCCCTAGCCTGAAGGCTAGGGGAGCCTAGCCTTAGCCTAGGGGAGCCTAAAGCCTAGGGGTGCCCTAGCCTGAAGGCTAGGGGAGCCCTAGCCTTAGCCTAGGGGAGCCTAAAGCCTAGGGGTGCCCTAGCCTGAAGGCTAGGGGAGCCCTAGCCTTAGCCTAGGGGAGCCTAAAGCCTAGGGGTGCCCTAGCCTGAAGGCTAGGGGAGCCCTAGCCTTAGCCTAGGGGAGCCTAAAGCCTAGGGGTGCCCTAGCCTGAAGGCTAGGGGAGCCCTAGCCTTAGGCTAGGGGAGCCTAAAGCCTAGGGGTGCCCTAGCCTGAAGGCTAGGGGAGCCCTAGCCTTAGCCTAGGGGAGCCTAAAGCCTAGGGGTGCCCTAGCCTGAAGGCTAGGGGAGCCCTAGCCTTAGCCTAGGGGAGCCTAAAGCCTAGGGGTGCCCTAGCCTGAAGGCTAGGGGAGCCCTAGCCTTAGCCTAGGGGAGCCTAAAGCCTAGGGGTGCCCTAGCCTGAAGGCTAGGGAGCCCTAGCCTTAGCCTAGGGGAGCCTAAAGCCTAGGGGTGCCCTAGCCTGAAGGCTAGGGGAGCCCTAGCCTTAGCCTAGGGGAGCCTAAAGCCTAGGGGTGCCCTAGCCTGAAGGCTAAGGGAGCCCTAGCCTTAGCCTAGGGGAGCCTAAAGCCTAGGGGTGCCTAGCCTGAAGGCTAGGGGAGCCCTAGCCTTAGCCTAGGGGAGCCTAAAGCCTAGGGGTGCCCTAGCCTGAAGGCTAGGGGAGCCCTAGCCTTAGCCTAGGGGAGCCTAAAGCCTAGGGGTGCCCTAGCCTGAAGGCTAGGGGAGCCCTAGCCTTAGCCTAGGGGAGCCTAAAGCCTAGGGGTGCCCTAGCCTGAAGGCTAGGGGAGCCCTAGCCTTAGCCTAGGGGAGCCTAAAGCCTAGGGGTGCCCTAGCCTGAAGGCTAGGGGAGCCCTAGCCTTAGCCTAGGGGAGCCTAAAGCCTAGGGGTGCCCTAGCCTGAAGGCTAGGGGAGCCCTAGCCTTAGGCTAGGGGAGCCTAAAGCCTAGGGGTGCCCTAGCCTGAAGGCTAGGGGAGCCCTAGCCTTAGCCTAGGGGAGCCTAAAGCCTAGGGGTGCCCTAGCCTGAAGGCTAGGGGAGCCCTAGCCTTAGCCTAGGGGAGCCTAAAGCCTAGGGGTGCCCGAGCCTGAAGGCTAGGGGAGCCCTAGCCTTAGCCTAGGGGAGCCTAAAGCCTAGGGGTGCCCTAGCCTGAAGGCTAGGGGAGCCCTAGCCTTAGCCTAGGGGAGCCCTAGCCTTAGCCTAGGGGAGCCTAAAGCCTAGGGGTGCCCTAGCCTGAAGGCTAGGGGAGCCCTAGCCTTAGCCTAGGGGAGCATAAAGCCTAGGGGTGCCCTAGCCTGAAGGCTAGGGGAGCCCTAGCCTTAGGCTAGGGGAGCCTAAAGCCTAGGGGTGCCCTAGCCTGAAGGCTAGGGGAGCCCTAGCCTTAGCCTAGGGGAGCCTAAAGCCTAGGGGTGCCCTAGCCTGAAGGCTAGGGGAGCCCTAGCCTTAGCCTAGGGGAGCCTAAAGCCTAGGGGTGCCCTAGCCTGAAGGCTAGGGGAGCCCTAGCCTTAGCCTAGGGGAGCCTAAAGCCTAGGGGTGCCCTAGCCTGAAGGCTAGGGGAGCCCTAGCCTTAGCCTAGGGGAGCCTAAAGCCTAGGGGTGCCCTAGCCTGAAGGCTAGGGGAGCCCTAGCCTTAGCCTAGGGGAGCCTAAAGCCTAGGGGTGCCCTAGCCTGAAGGCTAGGGGAGCCCTAGCCTTAGCCTAGGGGAGCCTAAAGCCTAGGGGTGCCCTAGCCTGAAGGCTAGGGGAGCCCTAGCCTTAGGCTAGGGGAGCCTAAAGCCTAGGGGTGCCCTAGCCTGAAGGCTAGGGGAGCCCTAGCCTTAGCCTAGGGGAGCCTAAAGCCTAGGGGTGCCCTAGCCTGAAGGCTAGGGGAGCCCTAGCCTTAGCCTAGGGGAGCCTAAAGCCTAGGGGTGCCCTAGCCTGAAGGCTAGGGGAGCCCTAGCCTTAGCCTAGGGGAGCCTAAAGCCTAGGGGTGCCCTAGCCTGAAGGCTAGGGAGCCCTAGCCTTAGCCTAGGGGAGCCTAAAGCCTAGGGGTGCCCTAGCCTGAAGGCTAGGGGAGCCCTAGCCTTAGCCTAGGGGAGCCTAAAGCCTAGGGGTGCCCTAGCCTGAAGGCTAAGGGAGCCCTAGCCTTAGCCTAGGGGAGCCTAAAGCCTAGGGGTGCCCTAGCCTGAAGGCTAGGGGAGCCCTAGCCTTAGCCTAGGGGAGCCTAAAGCCTAGGGGTGCCCTAGCCTGAAGGCTAGGGGAGCCCTAGCCTTAGCCTAGGGGAGCCTAAAGCCTAGGGGTGCCCTAGCCTGAAGGCTAGGGGAGCCCTAGCCTTAGCCTAGGGGAGCCTAAAGCCTAGGGGTGCCCTAGCCTGAAGGCTAGGGGAGCCCTAGCCTTAGCCTAGGGGAGCCTAAAGCCTAGGGGTGCCCTAGCCTGAAGGCTAGGGGAGCCCTAGCCTTAGCCTAGGGGAGCCTAAAGCCTAGGGGTGCCCTAGCCTGAAGGCTAGGGGAGCCCTAGCCTTAGGCCTAGGGGAGCCTAAAGCCTAGGGGTGCCCTAGCCTGAAGGCTAGGGGAGCCCTAGCCTTAGCCTAGGGGAGCCTAAAGCCTAGGGGTGCCCTAGCCTGAAGGCTAGGGGAGCCCTAGCCTTAGCCTAGGGGAGCCTAAAGCCTAGGGGTGCCCGAGCCTGAAGGCTAGGGGAGCCCTAGCCTTAGCCTAGGGGAGCCTAAAGCCTAGGGGTGCCCTAGCCTGAAGGCTAGGGGAGCCCTAGCCTTAGCCTAGGGGAGCCCTAGCCTTAGCCTAGGGGAGCCTAAAGCCTAGGGGTGCCCTAGCCTGAAGGCTAGGGGAGCCCTAGCCTTAGCCTAGGGGAGCCTAAAGCCTAGGGGTGCCCTAGCCTGAAGGCTAGGGGAGCCCTAGCCTTAGGCTAGGGGAGCCTAAAGCCTAGGGGTGCCCTAGCCTGAAGGCTAGGGGAGCCCTAGCCTTAGCCTAGGGGAGCCTAAAGCCTAGGGGTGCCCTAGCCTGAAGGCTAGGGGAGCCCTAGCCTTAGCCTAGGGAGCCTAAAGCCTAGGGGTGCCCTAGCCTGAAGGCTAGGGGAGCCCTAGCCTTAGCCTAGGGGAGCCTAAAGCCTAGGGGTGCCCTAGCCTGAAGGCTAGGGGAGCCCTAGCCTTAGCCTAGGGGAGCCTAAAGCCTAGGGGTGCCCTAGCCTGAAGGCTAGGGGAGCCCTAGCCTTAGCCTAGGGGAGCCTAAAGCCTAGGGGTGCCCTAGCCTGAAGGCTAGGGGAGCCCTAGCCTTAGCCTAGGGGAGCCTAAAGCCTAGGGGTGCCCTAGCCTGAAGGCTAGGGGAGCCCTAGCCTTAGCCTAGGGGAGCCTAAAGCCTAGGGGTGCCCTAGCCTGAAGGCTAGGGGAGCCCTAGCCTTAGCCTAGGGGAGCCTAAAGCCTAGGGGTGCCCTAGCCTGAAGGCTAGGGGAGCCCTAGCCTTAGCCTAGGGGAGCCTAAAGCCTAGGGGTGCCCTAGCCTGAAGGCTAGGGGAGCCCTAGCCTTAGCCTAGGGGAGCCTAAAGCCTAGGGGTGCCCTAGCCTGAAGGCTAGGGGAGCCCTAGCCTTAGCCTAGGGGAGCCTAAAGCCTAGGGGTGCCCTAGCCTGAAGGCTAGGGGAGCCCTAGCCTTAGCCTAGGGGAGCCTAAAGCCTAGAGGTGCCCTAGCCTGAAGGCTAGGGGAGCCCTAGCCTTAGCCTAGGGGAGCCTAAAGCCTAGGGGTGCCCTAGACTGAAGGCTAGGGGAGCCCTAGCCTTAGCCTAGGGGAGCCTAAAGCCTAGGGGTGCCCTAGCCTGAAGGCTAGGGGAGCCCTAGCCTTAGCCTAGGGGAGCCTAAAGCCTAGGGGTGCCCTAGCCTGAAGGCTAGGGGAGCCCTAGCCTTAGCCTAGGGGAGCCCTAGCCTTAGCCTAGGGGAGCCTAAAGCCTAGGGGTGCCCTAGCCTGAAGGCTAGGGGAGCCCTAGCCTTAGCCTAGGGGAGCCTAAAGCCTAGGGGTGCCCTAGCCTGAAGGCTAGGGGAGCCCTAGCCTTAGCCTAGGGGAGCCTAAAGCCTAGGGGTGCCCTAGCCTGAAGGCTAGGGGAGCCCTAGCCTTAGCCTAGGGAGCCTAGCCTAGGGGAGCCTAAAGCCTAGGGGTGCCCTAGCCTGAAGGCTAGGGGAGCCCTAGCCTTAGCCTAGGGAGCCTAAAGCCTAGGGGTGCCCTAGCCTGAAGGCTAGGGGAGCCCTAGCCTTAGGCTAGGGGAGCCTAAAGCCTAGGGGTGCCCTAGCCTGAAGGCTAGGGGAGCCCTAGCCTTAGCCTAGGGGAGCCTAAAGCCTAGGGGTGCCCTAGCCTGAAGGCTAGGGGAGCCCTAGCCTTAGCCTAGGGGAGCCTAAAGCCTAGGGGTGCCCTAGCCTGAAGGCTAGGGGAGCCCTAGCCTTAGCCTAGGGGAGCCTAAAGCCTAGGGGTGCCCTAGCCTGAAGGCTAGGGGAGCCCTAGCCTTAGCCTAGGGGAGCCTAAAGCCTAGGGGTGCCCTAGCCTGAAGGCTAGGGGAGCCCTAGCCTTAGCCTAGGGGAGCCTAAAGCCTAGGGGTGCCCTAGCCTGAAGGCTAGGGGAGCCCTAGCCTTAGCCTAGGGGAGCCTAAAGCCTAGGGGTGCCCTAGCCTGAAGGCTAGGGGAGCCCTAGCCTTAGCCTAGGGGAGCCTAAAGCCTAGGGGTGCCCTAGCCTGAAGGCTAGGGGAGCCCTAGCCTTAGCCTAGGGGAGCCTAAAGCCTAGGGGTGCCCTAGCCTGAAGGCTAGGGGAGCCCTAGCCTTAGCCTAGGGGAGCCTAAAGCCTAGGGGTGCCCTAGCCTGAAGGCTAGGGGAGCCCTAGCCTTAGCCTAGGGGAGCCTAAAGCCTAGGGGTGCCCTAGCCTGAAGGCTAGGGGAGCCCTAGCCTTAGCCTAGGGGAGCCTAAAGCCTAGGGGTGCCCTAGCCTGAAGGCTAGGGGAGCCCTAGCCTTAGCCTAGGGGAGCCTAAAGCCTAGAGGTGCCCTAGCCTGAAGGCTAGGGGAGCCCTAGCCTTAGCCTAGGGGAGCCTAAAGCCTAGGGGTGCCCTAGACTGAAGGCTAGGGGAGCCCTAGCCTTAGCCTAGGGGAGCCTAAAGCCTAGGGGTGCCCTAGCCTGAAGGCTAGGGGAGCCCTAGCCTTAGCCTAGGGGAGCCTAAAGCCTAGGGGTGCCCTAGCCTGAAGGCTAGGGGAGCCCTAGCCTTAGCCTAGGGGAGCCCTAGCCTTAGCCTAGGGGAGCCTAAAGCCTAGGGGTGCCCTAGCCTGAAGGCTAGGGGAGCCCTAGCCTTAGCCTAGGGGAGCCTAAAGCCTAGGGGTGCCCTAGCCTGAAGGCTAGGGGAGCCCTAGCCTTAGCCTAGGGGAGCCCTAGCCTTAGCCTAGGGGAGCCTAAAGCCTAGGGGAGCCCTAGCCTGAAGGCTAGGGGAGCCCTAGCCTTAGCCTAGGGGAGCCTAAAGCCTAGGGGAGCCCTAGCCTGAAGGCTAGGGGAGCCCTAGCCTTAGCCTAGGGGAGCCTAAAGCCTAGGGGAGCCCTAGCCTGAAGGCTAGGGGAGCCCTAGCCTTAGCCTAGGGGAGCCTAAAGCCTAGGGGAGCCCTAGCCTGAAGGCTAGGGGAGCCCTAGCCTGAAGGCTAGGGGAGCCCTAGCCTTAGCCTAGGGGAGCCCTAGCCTAAAGCCTAGGGGTGCCCTAGCCTGAAGGCTAGGGGAGCCCTAGCCTTAGCCTACGGGAGCCCTAGCCTAAAGCCTAGGGGTGCCCTAGCCTGAAGGCTAGGGGAGCCCTAGCCTTAGCCTAGGGGAGCCCTAGCCTAAAGCCTAGGGGTGCCCTAGCCTGAAGGCTAGGGGAGCCCTAGCCTTAGCCTAGGGGAGCCCTAGCCTAAAGCCTAGGGGTGCCCTAGCCTGAAGGCTAGGGGAGCCCTAGCCTTAGCCTAGGGGAGCCCTAGCCTAAAGCCTAGGGGTGCCCTAGCCTGAAGGCTAGGGGAGCCCTAGCCTTAGCCTAGGGGAGCCCTAGCCTAAAGCCTAGGGGTGCCCTAGCCTGAAGGCTAGGGGAGCCCTAGCCTTAGCCTAGGGGAGCCCTAGCCTAAAGCCTAGGGGTGCCCTAGCCTGAAGGCTAGGGGAGCCCTAGCCTTAGCCTAGGGGAGCCCTAGCCTAAAGCCTAGGGGTGCCCTAGCCTGAAGGCTAGGGGAGCCCTAGCCTTAGCCTAGGGGAGCCCTAGCCTAAAGCCTAGGGGTGCCCTAGCCTGAAGGCTAGGGGAGCCCTAGCCTTAGCCTAGGGGAGCCCTAGCCTAAAGCCTAGGGGTGCCCTAGCCTGAAGGCTAGGGGAGCCCTAGCCTTAGCCTAGGGGAGCCCTAGCCTAAAGCCTAGGGGTGCCCTAGCCTGAAGGCTAGGGGAGCCCTAGCCTTAGCCTAGGGGAGCCCTAGCCTAAAGCCGAGGGGTGCCCTAGCCTGAAGGCTAGGGGAGCCCTAGCCTTAGCCTAGGGGAGCCCTAGCCTAAAGCCGAGGGGTGCCCTAGCCTGAAGGCTAGGGGAGCCCTAGCCTTAGCCTAGGGGAGCCTTAGCCTAAAGCCGAGGGGTGCCCTAGCCTGAAGGCTAGGGGAGCCCTAGCCTTAGCCTAGGGGAGCCCTAGCCTAAAGCCTAGGGGTGCCCTAGCCTGAAGGCTAGGGGAGCCCTAGCCTTAGCCTAGGGGAGCCCTAGCCTAAAGCCTAGGGGTGCCCTAGCCTGAAGGCTAGGGGAGCCCTAGCCTTAGCCTAGGGAAGCCCTAGCCTAAAGCCTAGGGGTGCCCTAGCCTGAAGGCTAGGGGAGCCCTAGCCTTAGCCTAGGGGAGCCCTAGCCTAAAGCCTAGGGGTGCCCTAGCCTGAAGGCTAGGGGAGCCCTAGCCTTAGCCTAGGGGAGCCCTAGCCTAAAGCCTAGGGGTGCCCTAGCCTGAAGGCTAGGGGAGCCCTAGCCTTAGCCTAGGGGAGCCCTAGCCTAAGGCTAGGGGAGCCCTAGCCTTAGCCTAGGGGAGCCTAAAGCCTAGGGGTGCCCTAGCCTGAAGGCTAGGGGAGCCCTAGCCTTAGCCTAGGGGAGCCTAAAGCCTAGGGGTGCCCTAGCCTGAAGGCTAGGGGAGCCCTAGCCTTAGCCTAGGGGAGCCCTAGCCTAAAGCCTAGGGGTGCCCTAGCCTGAAGGCTAGGGGAGCCCTAGCCTTAGCCTAGGGGAGCCTAAAGCCTAGGGGTGCCCTAGCCTGAAGGCTAGGGGAGCCCTAGCCTTAGCCTAGGGGAGCCCTAGCCTAAAGCCTAGGGGTGCCCTAGCCTGAAGGCTAGGGGAGCCCTAGCCTTAGCCTAGGGGAGCCTAAAGCCTAGGGGTGCCCTAGCCTGAAGGCTAGGGGAGCCCTAGCCTTAGCCTAGGGGAGCCCTAGCCTAAAGCCTAGGGGTGCCCTAGCCTGAAGGCTAGGGGAGCCCTAGCCTTAGCCTAGGGTAGCCTAAAGCCTAGGGGTGCCCTAGCCTGAAGGCTAGGGGAGCCCTAGCCTTACCCTAGGGGAGCCCTAGCCTAAAGCCTAGGGGTACCCTAGCCTGAAGGCTAGGGGAGCCCTAGCCTTAGCCTAGGGGAGCCTAAAGCCTAGGGGTGCCCTAGCCTGAAGGCTAGGGGAGCCCTAGCCTTAGCCTAGGGGAGCCCTAGCCTAAAGCCTAGGGGTGCCCTAGCCTGAAGGCTAGGGGAGCCCTAGCCTTAGCCTAGGGGAGCCTAAAGCCTAGGGGTGCCCTAGCCTGAAGGCTAGGGGAGCCCTAGCCTTAGCCTAGGGGAGCCCTAGCCTAAAGCCTAGGGGTGCCCTAGCCTGAAGGCTAGGGGAGCCCTAGCCTTAGCCTAGGGGAGCCTAAAGCCTAGGGGTGCCCTAGCCTGAAGGCTAGGGGAGCCCTAGCCTTAGCCTAGGGGAGCCCTAGCCTAAAGCCTAGGGGTGCCATAGCCTGAAGTCTAGGGGAGCCCTAGCCTTAGCCTAGGGGAGCCTAAAGCCTAGGGGTGCCCTAGCCTGAAGGCTAGGGGAGCCCTAGCCTTAGCCTAGGGGAGCCTAAAGCCTAGGGGTGCCCTAGCCTGAAGGCTAGGGGAGCCCTAGCCTTAGCCTAGGGGAGCCCTAGCCTAAAGCCTAGGGGTGCCCTAGCCTGAAGGCTAGGGGAGCCCTAGCCTTAGCCTAGGGGAGCCTAAAACCTAGGGGTGCCCTAGCCTGAAGGCTAGGGGAGCCCTAGCCTTAGCCTAGGGGTGCCCTAGCCTAAAGCCTAGGGGTGCCCTAGCCTGAAGGCTAGGGGAGCCCTAGCCTTAGCCTAGGGGAGCCTAAAGCCTAGGGGTGCCCTAGCCTGAAGGCTAGGGGAGCCCTAGCCTTAGCCTAGGGGAGCCTAAAGCCTAGGGGTGCCCTAGCCTGAAGGCTAGGGGAGCCCTAGCCTTAGCCTAGGGGAGCCCTAGCCTGAAGCCTAGGGGTGCCCTAGCCTGAAGGCTAGGGGAGCCCTAGCCTTAGCCTAGGGGAGCCCTAGCCTGAAGCCTAGGGGTGCCCTAGCCTGAAGGCTAGGGGAGCCCTAGCCTTAGCCTAGGGGAGCCCTAGCCTGAAGCCTAGGGGTGCCCTAGCCTGAAGGCTAGGGGAGCCCTAGCCTTAGCCTAGGGGAGCCCTAGCCTGAAGCCTAGGGGTGCCCTAGCCTGAAGGCTAGGGGAGCCCTAGCCTTAGCCTAGGGGAGCCCTAGCCTGAAGCCTAGGGGTGCCCTAGCCTGAAGGCTAGGGGAGCCCTAGCCTTAGCCTAGGGGAGCCCTAGCCTGAAGCCTAGGGGTGCCCTAGCCTGAAGGCTAGGGGAGCCCTAGCCTTAGCCTAGGGGAGCCCTAGCCTGAAGCCTAGGGGTGCCCTAGCCTGAAGGCTAGGGGAGCCCTAGCCTTAGCCTAGGGGAGCCCTAGCCTGAAGCCTAGGGGTGCCCTAGCCTGAAGGCTAGGGGAGCCCTAGCCTTAGCCTAGGGGAGCCCTAGCCTGAAGCCTAGGGGTGCCCTAGCCTGAAGGCTAGGGGAGCCCTAGCCTTAGCCTAGGGGAGCCCTAGCCTGAAGCCTAGGGGTGCCCTAGCCTGAAGGCTAGGGGAGCCCTAGCCTTAGCCTAGGGGAGCCCTAGCCTGAAGCCTAGGGGTGCCCTAGCCTGAAGGCTAGGGGAGCCCTAGCCTTAGCCTAGGGGAGCCCTAGCCTGAAGCCTAGGGGTGCCCTAGCCTGAAGGCTAGGGGAGCCCTAGCCTTAGCCTAGGGGAGCCCTAGCCTGAAGCCTAGGGGTGCCCTAGCCTGAAGCCTAGGGGTGCCCTAGCCTGAAGGCTAGGGGAGCCCTAGCCTTAGCCTAGGGGAGCCCTAGCCTGAAGCCTAGGGGTGCCCTAGCCTGAAGGCTAGGGGAGCCCTAGCCTTAGCCTAGGGGAGCCTAAAGCCTAGGGGTGCCCTAGCCTGAAGGCTAGGGGAGCCCTAGCCTTAGCCTAGGGGAGCCTAAAGCCTAGGGGTGCCCTAGCCTGAAGGCTAGGGGAGCCCTAGCCTTAGCCTAGGGGAGCCTAAAGCCTAGGGGTGCCCTAGCCTGAAGGCTAGGGGAGCCCTAGCCTTAGCCTAGGGGAGCCTAAAGCCTAGGGGTGCCCTAGCCTGAAGGCTAGGGGAGCCCTAGCCTTAGCCTAGGGGAGCCTAAAGCCTAGGGGTGCCCTAGCCTGAAGGCTAGGGGAGCCCTAGCCTTAGCCTAGGGGAGCCTAAAGCCTAGGGGTGCCCTAGCCTGAAGGCTAGGGGAGCCCTAGCCTTAGCCTAGGGGAGCCTAAAGCCTAGAGGTGCCCTAGCCTGAAGGCTAGGGGAGCCCTAGCCTTAGCCTAGGGGAGCCTAAAGCCTAGGGGTGCCCTAGCCTGAAGGCTAGGGGAGCCCTAGCCTTAGCCTAGGGGAGCCTAAAGCCTAGGGGTGCCCTAGCCTGAAGGCTAGGGGAGCCCTAGCCTTAGCCTAGGGGAGCCTAAAGCCTAGAGGTGCCCTAGCCTGAAGGCTAGGGGAGCCCTAGCCTTAGCCTAGGGGAGCCTAAAGCCTAGGGGTGCCCTAGCCTGAAGGCTAGGGGAGCCCTAGCCTTAGCCTAGGGGAGCCTAAAGCCTAGGGGTGCCCTAGCCTGAAGGCTAGGGGAGCCCTAGCCTTAGCCTAGGGGAGCCTAAAGCCTAGGGGTGCCCTAGCCTGAAGGCTAGGGGAGCCCTAGCCTTAGCCTAGGGGAGCCCTAGCCTTAGCCTAGGGGAGCCTAAAGCCTAGGGGTGCCCTAGCCTGAAGGCTAGGGGAGCCCTAGCCTTAGCCTAGGGGAGCCTAAAGCCTAGGGGTGCCCTAGCCTGAAGGCTAGGGGAGCCCTAGCCTTAGCCTAGGGGAGCCTAAAGCCTAGGGGTGCCCTAGCCTTAGCCTAGGGGAGCCTAAAGCCTAGGGGAGCCCTAGCCTTAGCCTAGGGGAGCCTAAAGCCTAGGGGTGCCCTAGCCTGAAGGCTAGGGGAGCCCTAGCCTTAGCCTAGGGGAGCCCTAGCCTTAGCCTAGGGGAGCCTAAAGCCTAGGGGAGCCCTAGCCTGAAGGCTAGGGGAGCCCTAGCCTTAGCCTAGGGGAGCCTAAAGCCTAGGGGAGCCCTAGCCTGAAGGCTAGGGGAGCCCTAGCCTTAGCCTAGGGGAGCCTAAAGCCTAGGGGAGCCCTAGCCTGAAGGCTAGGGGAGCCCTAGCCTTAGCCTAGGGGAGCCTAAAGCCTAGGGGAGCCCTAGCCTGAAGGCTAGGGGAGCCCTAGCCTTAGCCTAGGGGAGCCTAAAGCCTAGGGGAGCCCTAGCCTGAAGGCTAGGGGAGCCCTAGCCTTAGCCTAGGGGAGCCTAAAGCCTAGGGGAGCCCTAGCCTGAAGGCTAGGGGAGCCCTAGCCTTAGCCTAGGGGAGCCTAAAGCCTAGGGGAGCCCTAGCCTGAAGGCTAGGGGAGCCCTAGCCTTAGCCTAGGGGAGCCTAAAGCCTAGGGGAGCCCTAGCCTGAAGGCTAGGGGAGCCCTAGCCTTAGCCTAGGGGAGCCTAAAGCCTAGGGGAGCCCTAGCCTGAAGGCTAGGGGAGCCCTAGCCTTAGCCTAGGGGAGCCTAAAGCCTAGGGGAGCCCTAGCCTGAAGGCTAGGGGAGCCCTAGCCTTAGCCTAGGGGAGCCTAAAGCCTAGGGGAGCCCTAGCCTGAAGGCTAGGGGAGCCCTAGCCTTAGCCTAGGGGAGCCTAAAGCCTAGGGGTGCCCTAGCCTGAAGGCTAGGGGAGCCCTAGCCTTAGCCTAGGGGAGCCCAAAGCCTAGGGGTGCCCTAGCCTGAAGGCTAGGGGAGCCCTAGCCTTAGCCTAGGGGAGCCCAAAGCCTAGGGGTGCCCTAGCCTGAAGGCTAGGGGAGCCCTCGCCTTAGCCTAGGGGAGCCCTAGCCTAAAGCCTAGGGGTGCCCTAGCCTGAAGGCTAGGGGAGCCCTCGCCTTAGCCTAGGGGAGCCCTAGCCTAAAGCCTAGGGGTGCCCTAGCTTGAAGGCTAGGGGAGCCCTCGCCTTAGCCTAGGGGAGCCCTAGCCTAAAGCCTAGGGGTGCCCTAGCCTGAAGGCTAGGGGAGCCCTAGCCTTAGCCTAGGGGAGCCCTAGCCTAAAGCCTAGGGGTGCCCTAGCCTGAAGGCTAGGGGAGCCCTAGCCTTAGCCTAGGGGAGCCCTAGCCTAAAGCCTAGGGGTGCCCTAGCCTGAAGGCTAGGGGAGCCCTAGCCTTAGCCTAGGGGAGCCCTAGCCTAAAGCCTAGGGGTGCCCTAGCCTGAAGGCTAGGGGAGCCCTAGCCTTAGCCTAGGGGAGCCCTAGCCTAAAGCCTAGGGGTGCCCTAGCCTGAAGGCTAGGGGAGCCCTAGCCTTAGCCTAGGGGAGCCCTAGCCTAAAGCCTAGGGGTGCCCTAGCCTGAAGGCTAGGGGAGCCCTAGCCTTAGCCTAGGGGAGCCCTAGCCTAAAGCCTAGGGGTGCCCTAGCCTGAAGGCTAGGGGAGCCCTAGCCTTAGCCTAGGGGAGCCCTAGCCTAAAGCCTAGGGGTGCCCTAGCCTGAAGGCTAGGGGAGCCCTAGCCTTAGCCTAGGGGAGCCCTAGCCTAAAGCCGAGGGGTGCCCTAGCCTGAAGGCTAGGGGAGCCCTAGCCTTAGCCTAGGGGAGCCCTAGCCTAAAGCCGAGGGGTGCCCTAGCCTGAAGGCTAGGGGAGCCCTAGCCTTAGCCTAGGGGAGCCCTAGCCTAAAGCCGAGGGGTGCCCTAGCCTGAAGGCTAGGGGAGCCCTAGCCTTAGCCTAGGGGAGCCCTAGCCTAAAGCCGAGGGGTGCCCTAGCCTGAAGGCTTGGGGAGCCCTAGCCTTAGCCTAGGGGAGCCCTAGCCTAAAGCCGAGGGGTGCCCTAGCCTGAAGGCTAGGGGAGCCCTAGCCTTAGCCTAGGGGAGCCCTAGCCTAAAGCCGAGGGGTGCCCTAGCCTGAAGGCTAGGGGAGCCCTAGCCTTAGCCTAGGGGAGCCCTAGCCTAAAGCCGAGGGGTGCCCTAGCCTGAAGGCTAGGGGAGCCCTAGCCTTAGCCTAGGGGAGCCCTAGCCTAAAGCCGAGGGGTGCCCTAGCCTGAAGGCTAGGGGAGCCCTAGCCTTAGCCTAGGGGAGCCCTAGCCTAAAGCCGAGGGGTGCCCTAGCCTGAAGGCTAGGGGAGCCCTAGCCTTAGCCTAGGGGAGCCCTAGCCTAAAGCCGAGGGGTGCCCTAGCCTGAAGGCTAGGGGAGCCCTAGCCTTAGCCTAGGGGAGCCCTAGCCTAAAGCCGAGGGGTGCCCTAGCCTGAAGGCTAGGGGAGCCCTAGCCTTAGCCTAGGGGAGCCCTAGCCTAAAGCCGAGGGGTGCCCTAGCCTGAAGGCTAGGGGAGCCCTAGCCTTAGCCTACGGGAGCCCTAGCCTAAAGCCGAGGGGTGCCCTAGCCTGAAGGCTAGGGGAGCCCTAGCCTTAGCCTAGGGGAGCCCTAGCCTAAGGCTAGGGGAGCCCTAGCCTTAGCCTAGGGGAGCCTAAAGCCTAGGGGTGCCCTAGCCTGAAGGCTAGGGGAGCCCTAGCCTTAGCCTAGGGGAGCCTAAAGCCTAGGGGTGCCCTAGCCTGAAGGCTAGGGGAGCCCTAGCCTTAGCCTAGGGGAGCCCTAGCCTAAAGCCTAGGGGTGCCCTAGCCTGAAGGCTAGGGGAGCCCTAGCCTTAGCCTAGGGGAGCCTAAAGCCTAGGGGTGCCCTAGCCTGAAGGCTAGGGGAGCCCTAGCCTTAGCCTAGGGGAGCCCTAGCCTAAAGCCTAGGGGTGCCCTAGCCTGAAGGCTAGGGGAGCCCTAGCCTTAGCCTAGGGGAGCCTAAAGCCTAGGGGTGCCCTAGCCTGAAGGCTAGGGGAGCCCTAGCCTTAGCCTAGGGGAGCCCTAGCCTAAAGCCTAGGGGTGCCCTAGCCTGAAGGCTAGGGGAGCCCTAGCCTTAGCCTAGGGGAGCCTAAAGCCTAGGGGTGCCCTAGCCTGAAGGCTAGGGGAGCCCTAGCCTTACCCTAGGGGAGCCCTAGCCTAAAGCCTAGGGGTACCCTAGCCTGAAGGCTAGGGGAGCCCTAGCCTTAGCCTAGGGGAGCCTAAAGCCTAGGGGTGCCCTAGCCTGAAGGCTAGGGGAGCCCTAGCCTTAGCCTAGGGGAGCCCTAGCCTAAAGCCTAGGGGTGCCCTAGCCTGAAGGCTAGGGGAGCCCTAGCCTTAGCCTAGGGGAGCCTAAAGCCTAGGGGTGCCCTAGCCTGAAGGCTAGGGGAGCCCTAGCCTTAGCCTAGGGGAGCCCTAGCCTAAAGCCTAGGGGTGCCCTAGCCTGAAGGCTAGGGGAGCATTAGCCTTAGCCTAGGGGAGCCTAAAGCCTAGGGGTGCCCTAGCCTGAAGGCTAGGGGAGCCCTAGCCTTAGCCTAGGGGAGCCCTAGCCTAAAGCCTAGGGGTGCCATAGCCTGAAGGCTAGGGGAGCCCTAGCCTTAGCCTAGGGGAGCCTAAAGCCTAGGGGTGCCCTAGCCTGAAGGCTAGGGGAGCCCTAGCCTTAGCCTAGGGGAGCCTAAAGCCTAGGGGTGCCCTAGCCTGAAGGCTAGGGGAGCCCTAGCCTTAGCCTAGGGGAGCCCTAGCCTAAAGCCTAGGGGTGCCCTAGCCTGAAGGCTAGGGGAGCCCTAGCCTTAGCCTAGGGGAGCCTAAAACCTAGGGGTGCCCTAGCCTGAAGGCTAGGGGAGCCCTAGCCTTAGCCTAGGGGTGCCCTAGCCTAAAGCCTAGGGGTGCCCTAGCCTGAAGGCTAGGGGAGCCCTAGCCTTAGCCTAGGGGAGCCTAAAGCCTAGGGGTGCCCTAGCCTGAAGGCTAGGGGAGCCCTAGCCTTAGCCTAGGGGAGCCTAAAGCCTAGGGGTGCCCTAGATTGAAGGCTAGGGGAGCCCTAGCCTTAGCCTAGGGGAGCCCTAGCCTGAAGCCTAGGGGTGCCCTAGCCTGAAGGCTAGGGGAGCCCTAGCCTTAGCCTAGGGGAGCCCTAGCCTGAAGCCTAGGGGTGCCCTAGCCTGAAGGCTAGGGGAGCCCTAGCCTTAGCCTAGGGGAGCCCTAGCCTGAAGCCTAGGGGTGCCCTAGCCTGAAGGCTAGGGGAGCCCTAGCCTTAGCCTAGGGGAGCCCTAGCCTGAAGCCTAGGGGTGCCCTAGCCTGAAGGCTAGGGGAGCCCTAGCCTTAGCCTAGGGGAGCCCTAGCCTGAAGCCTAGGGGTGCCCTAGCCTGAAGGCTAGGGGAGCCCTAGCCTTAGCCTAGGGGAGCCCTAGCCTGAAGCCTAGGGGTGCCCTAGCCTGAAGGCTAGGGGAGCCCTAGCCTTAGCCTAGGGGAGCCCTAGCCTGAAGCCTAGGGGTGCCCTAGCCTGAAGGCTAGGGGAGCCCTAGCCTTAGCCTAGGGGAGCCCTAGCCTGAAGCCTAGGGGTGCCCTAGCCTGAAGGCTAGGGGAGCCCTAGCCTTAGCCTAGGGGAGCCCTAGCCTGAAGCCTAGGGGTGCCCTAGCCTGAAGGCTAGGGGAGCCCTAGCCTTAGCCTAGGGGAGCCCTAGCCTGAAGCCTAGGGGTGCCCTAGCCTGAAGGCTAGGGGAGCCCTAGCCTTAGCCTAGGGGAGCCCTAGCCTGAAGCCTAGGGGTGCCCTAGCCTGAAGGCTAGGGGAGCCCTAGCCTTAGCCTAGGGGAGCCCTAGCCTGAAGCCTAGGGGTGCCCTAGCCTGAAGGCTAGGGGAGCCCTAGCCTTAGCCTAGGGGAGCCCTAGCCTGAAGCCTAGGGGTGCCCTAGCCTGAAGGCTAGGGGAGCCCTAGCCTTAGCCTAGGGGAGCCCTAGCCTGAAGCCTAGGGGTGCCCTAGCCTGAAGGCTAGGGGAGCCCTAGCCTTAGCCTAGGGGAGCCCTAGCCTGAAGCCTAGGGGTGCCCTAGCCTGAAGGCTAGGGGAGCCCTAGCCTTAGCCTAGGGGAGCCCTAGCCTGAAGCCTAGGGGTGCCCTAGCCTGAAGGCTAGGGGAGCCCTAGCCTTAGCCTAGGGGAGCCCTAGCCTGAAGCCTAGGGGTGCCCTAGCCTGAAGGCTAGGGGAGCCCTAGCCTTAGCCTAGGGGAGCCCTAGCCTGAAGCCTAGGGGTGCCCTAGCCTGAAGGCTAGGGGAGCCCTAGCCTTAGCCTAGGGGAGCCCTAGCCTGAAGCCTAGGGGTGCCCTAGCCTGAAGGCTAGGGGAGCCCTAGCCTTAGCCTAGGGGAGCCCTAGCCTGAAGCCTAGGGGTGCCCTAGCCTGAAGGCTAGGGGAGCCCTAGCCTTAGCCGAGGGGAGCCCTAGCCTGAAGCCTAGGGGTGCCCTAGCCTGAAGGCTAGGGGAGCCCTAGCCTTAGCCGAGGGGAGCCCTAGCCTGAAGCCTAGGGGTGCCCTAGCCTGAAGGCTAGGGGAGCCCTAGCCTTAGCCGAGGGGAGCCCTAGCCTGAAGCCTAGGGGTGCCCTAGCCTGAAGGCTAGGGGAGCCCTAGCCTTAGCCGAGGGGAGCCCTAGCCTGAAGCCTAGGGGTGCCCTAGCCTGAAGGCTAGGGGAGCCCTAGCCTTAGCCGAGGGGAGCCCTAGCCTGAAGCCTAGGGGTGCCCTAGCCTGAAGGCTAGGGGAGCCCTAGCCTTAGCCGAGGGGAGCCCTAGCCTGAAGCCTAGGGGTGCCCTAGCCTGAAGGCTAGGGGAGCCCTAGCCTTAGCCGAGGGGAGCCCTAGCCTGAAGCCTAGGGGTGCCCTAGCCTGAAGGCTAGGGGAGCCCTAGCCTTAGCCGAGGGGAGCCCTAGCCTGAAGCCTAGGGGTGCCCTAGCCTGAAGGCTAGGGGAGCCCTAGCCTTAGCCGAGGGGAGCCCTAGCCTGAAGCCTAGGGGTGCCCTAGCCTGAAGGCTAGGGGAGCCCTAGCCTTAGCCGAGGGGAGCCCTAGCCTGAAGCCTAGGGGTGCCCTAGCCTGAAGGCTAGGGGAGCCCTAGCCTTAGCCGAGGGGAGCCCTAGCCTGAAGCCTAGGGGTGCCCTAGCCTGAAGGCTAGGGGAGCCCTAGCCTTAGCCGAGGGGAGCCCTAGCCTGAAGCCTAGGGGTGCCCTAGCCTGAAGGCTAGGGGAGCCCTAGCCTTAGCCGAGGGGAGCCCTAGCCTGAAGCCTAGGGGTGCCCTAGCCTGAAGGCTAGGGGAGCCCTAGCCTTAGCCGAGGGGAGCCCTAGCCTGAAGCCTAGGGGTGCCCTAGCCTGAAGGCTAGGGGAGCCCTAGCCTTAGCCGAGGGGAGCCCTAGCCTGAAGCCTAGGGGTGCCCTAGCCTGAAGGCTAGGGGAGCCCTAGCCTTAGCCGAGGGGAGCCCTAGCCTGAAGCCTAGGGGTGCCCTAGCCTGAAGGCTAGGGGAGCCCTAGCCTTAGCCGAGGGGAGCCCTAGCCTGAAGCCTAGGGGTGCCCTAGCCTGAAGGCTAGGGGAGCCCTAGCCTTAGCCGAGGGGAGCCCTAGCCTGAAGCCTAGGGGTGCCCTAGCCTGAAGGCTAGGGGAGCCCTAGCCTTAGCCGAGGGGAGCCCTAGCCTGAAGCCTAGGGGTGCCCTAGCCTGAAGGCTAGGGGAGCCCTAGCCTTAGCCGAGGGGAGCCCTAGCCTGAAGCCTAGGGGTGCCCTAGCCTGAAGGCTAGGGGAGCCCTAGCCTTAGCCGAGGGGAGCCTGAAGCCTAGGGGTGCCCTAGCCTGAAGGCTAGGGGAGCCCTAGCCTTAGCCTAGGGGAGCCTGACCTAGGGGTGCCCTAGCCTGAAGGCTAGGGGAGCCCTAGCCTTAGCCTAGGGGAGCCTGACCTAGGGGTGCCCTAGCCTGAAGGCTAGGGGAGCCCTAGCCTTAGCCTAGGGGAGCCTGAAGCCTAGGGGTGCCCTAGCCTGAAGGCTAGGGGAGCCCTAGCCTTAGCCTAGGGGAGCCCGAGCCTGAAGCCTAGGGGTGCCCTAGCCTGAAGGCTAGGGGAGCCCTAGCCTTAGCCTAGGGGAGCCCGAGCCTGAAGCCTAGGGGTGCCCTAGCCTGAAGGCTAGGGGAGCCCTAGCCTTAGCCTAGGGGAGCCCGAGCCTGAAGCCTAGGGGTGCCCTAGCCTGAAGGCTAGGGGAGCCCTAGCCTTAGCCTAGGGGAGCCCGAGCCTGAAGCCTAGGGGTGCCCTAGCCTGAAGGCTAGGGGAGCCCTAGCCTTAGCCTAGGGGAGCCCGAGCCTGAAGCCTAGGGGTGCCCTAGCCTGAAGGCTAGGGGAGCCCTAGCCTTAGCCTAGGGGAGCCCGAGCCTGAAGCCTAGGGGTGCCCTAGCCTGAAGGCTAGGGGAGCCCTAGCCTTAGCCTAGGGGAGCCCGAGCCTGAAGCCTAGGGGTGCCCTAGCCTGAAGGCTAGGGGAGCCCTAGCCTTAGCCTAGGGGAGCCCGAGCCTGAAGCCTAGGGGTGCCCTAGCCTGAAGGCTAGGGGAGCCCTAGCCTTAGCCTAGGGGAGCCCGAGCCTGAAGCCTAGGGGTGCCCTAGCCTGAAGGCTAGGGGAGCCCTAGCCTTAGCCTAGGGGAGCCCGAGCCTGAAGCCTAGGGGTGCCCTAGCCTGAAGGCTAGGGGAGCCCTAGCCTTAGCCTCGGGGAGCCCGAGCCTGAAGCCTAGGGGTGCCCTAGCCTGAAGGCTAGGGGAGCCCTAGCCTTAGCCTCGGGGAGCCCGAGCCTGAAGCCTAGGGGTGCCCTAGCCTGAAGGCTAGGGGAGCCCTAGCCTTAGCCTCGGGGAGCCCGAGCCTGAAGCCTAGGGGTGCCCTAGCCTGAAGGCTAGGGGAGCCCTAGCCTTAGCCTCGGGGAGCCCGAGCCTGAAGCCTAGGGGTGCCCTAGCCTGAAGGCTAGGGGAGCCCTAGCCTTAGCCTAGGGGAGCCCTAGCCTGAAGCCTAGGGGTGCCCTAGCCTGAAGGCTAGGGGAGCCCTAGCCTTAGCCTAGGGGAGCCCTAGCCTGAAGCCTAGGGGTGCCCTAGCCTGAAGGCTAGGGGAGCCCTAGCCTTAGCCTAGGGGAGCCCTAGCCTGAAGCCTAGGGGTGCCCTAGCCTGAAGGCTAGGGGAGCCCTAGCCTTAGCCTAGGGGAGCCCTAGCCTGAAGCCTAGGGGTGCCCTAGCCTGAAGGCTAGGGGAGCCCTAGCCTTAGCCTAGGGGAGCCCTAGCCTGAAGCCTAGGGGTGCCCTAGCCTGAAGGCTAGGGGAGCCCTAGCCTTAGCCTAGGGGAGCCCTAGCCTGAAGCCTAGGGGTGCCCTAGCCTGAAGGCTAGGGGAGCCCTAGCCTTAGCCGAGGGGAGCCCTAGCCTGAAGCCTAGGGGTGCCCTAGCCTGAAGGCTAGGGGAGCCCTAGCCTTAGCCGAGGGGAGCCCTAGCCTGAAGCCTAGGGGTGCCCTAGCCTGAAGGCTAGGGGAGCCCTAGCCTTAGCCGAGGGGAGCCCTAGCCTGAAGCCTAGGGGTGCCCTAGCCTGAAGGCTAGGGGAGCCCTAGCCTTAGCCGAGGGGAGCCCTAGCCTGAAGCCTAGGGGTGCCCTAGCCTGAAGGCTAGGGGAGCCCTAGCCTTAGCCGAGGGGAGCCCTAGCCTGAAGCCTAGGGGTGCCCTAGCCTGAAGGCTAGGGGAGCCCTAGCCTTAGCCGAGGGGAGCCCTAGCCTGAAGCCTAGGGGTGCCCTAGCCTGAAGGCTAGGGGAGCCCTAGCCTTAGCCGAGGGGAGCCCTAGCCTGAAGGCTAGGGGTGCCCTAGCCTGAAGGCTAGGGGAGCCCTAGCCTTAGCCGAGGGGAGCCCTAGCCTGAAGGCTAGGGGTGCCCTAGCCTGAAGGCTAGGGGAGCCCTAGCCTTAGCCGAGGGGAGCCCTAGCCTGAAGGCTAGGGGTGCCCTAGCCTGAAGGCTAGGGGAGCCCTAGCCTTAGCCGAGGGGAGCCCTAGCCTGAAGGCTAGGGGTGCCCTAGCCTGAAGGCTAGGGGAGCCCTAGCCTTAGCCGAGGGGAGCCCTAGCCTGAAGCCTAGGGGTGCCCTAGCCTGAAGGCTAGGGGAGCCCTAGCCTTAGCCGAGGGGAGCCCTAGCCTGAAGCCTAGGGGTGCCCTAGCCTGAAGGCTAGGGGAGCCCTAGCCTTAGCCGAGGGGAGCCCTAGCCTGAAGCCTAGGGGTGCCCTAGCCTGAAGGCTAGGGGAGCCCTAGCCTTAGCCGAGGGGAGCCCTAGCCTGAAGCCTAGGGGTGCCCTAGCCTGAAGGCTAGGGGAGCCCTAGCCTTAGCCGAGGGGAGCCCTAGCCTGAAGCCTAGGGGTGCCCTAGCCTGAAGGCTAGGGGAGCCCTAGCCTTAGCCGAGGGGAGCCTGAAGCCTAGGGGTGCCCTAGCCTGAAGGCTAGGGGAGCCCTAGCCTTAGCCTAGGGGAGCCTGACCTAGGGGTGCCCTAGCCTGAAGGCTAGGGGAGCCCTAGCCTTAGCCTAGGGGAGCCTGACCTAGGGGTGCCCTAGCCTGAAGGCTAGGGGAGCCCTAGCCTTAGCCTAGGGGAGCCTGAAGCCTAGGGGTGCCCTAGCCTGAAGGCTAGGGGAGCCCTAGCCTTAGCCTAGGGGAGCCCGAGCCTGAAGCCTAGGGGTGCCCTAGCCTGAAGGCTAGGGGAGCCCTAGCCTTAGCCTAGGGGAGCCCGAGCCTGAAGCCTAGGGGTGCCCTAGCCTGAAGGCTAGGGGAGCCCTAGCCTTAGCCTAGGGGAGCCCGAGCCTGAAGCCTAGGGGTGCCCTAGCCTGAAGGCTAGGGGAGCCCTAGCCTTAGCCTAGGGGAGCCCGAGCCTGAAGCCTAGGGGTGCCCTAGCCTGAAGGCTAGGGGAGCCCTAGCCTTAGCCTCGGGGAGCCCGAGCCTGAAGCCTAGGGGTGCCCTAGCCTGAAGGCTAGGGGAGCCCTAGCCTTAGCCTCGGGGAGCCCGAGCCTGAAGCCTAGGGGTGCCCTAGCCTGAAGGCTAGGGGAGCCCTAGCCTTAGCCTCGGGGAGCCCGAGCCTGAAGCCTAGGGGTGCCCTAGCCTGAAGGCTAGGGGAGCCCTAGCCTTAGCCTCGGGGAGCCCTAGCCTGAAGCCTAGGGGTGCCCTAGCCTGAAGGCTAGGGGAGCCCTAGCCTTAGCCTAGGGGAGCCCTAGCCTGAAGCCTAGGGGTGCCCTAGCCTGAAGGCTAGGGGAGCCCTAGCCTTAGCCTAGGGGAGCCCTAGCCTGAAGCCTAGGGGTGCCCTAGCCTGAAGGCTAGGGGAGCCCTAGCCTTAGCCGAGGGGAGCCCTAGCCTGAAGCCTAGGGGTGCCCTAGCCTGAAGGCTAGGGGAGCCCTAGCCTTAGCCGAGGGGAGCCCTAGCCTGAAGCCTAGGGGTGCCCTAGCCTGAAGGCTAGGGGAGCCCTAGCCTTAGCCGAGGGGAGCCCTAGCCTGAAGCCTAGGGGTGCCCTAGCCTGAAGGCTAGGGGAGCCCTAGCCTTAGCCGAGGGGAGCCCTAGCCTGAAGCCTAGGGGTGCCCTAGCCTGAAGGCTAGGGGAGCCCTAGCCTTAGCCGAGGGGAGCCCTAGCCTGAAGCCTAGGGGTGCCCTAGCCTGAAGGCTAGGGGAGCCCTAGCCTTAGCCGAGGGGAGCCCTAGCCTGAAGCCTAGGGGTGCCCTAGCCTGAAGGCTAGGGGAGCCCTAGCCTTAGCCGAGGGGAGCCTGAAGCCTAGGGGTGCCCTAGCCTGAAGGCTAGGGGAGCCCTAGCCTTAGCCTAGGGGAGCCTGACCTAGGGGTGCCCTAGCCTGAAGGCTAGGGGAGCCCTAGCCTTAGCCTAGGGGAGCCTGACCTAGGGGTGCCCTAGCCTGAAGGCTAGGGGAGCCCTAGCCTTAGCCTAGGGGAGCCTGAAGCCTAGGGGTGCCCTAGCCTGAAGGCTAGGGGAGCCCTAGCCTTAGCCTAGGGGAGCCCGAGCCTGAAGCCTAGGGGTGCCCTAGCCTGAAGGCTAGGGGAGCCCTAGCCTTAGCCTAGGGGAGCCCGAGCCTGAAGCCTAGGGGTGCCCTAGCCTGAAGGCTAGGGGAGCCCTAGCCTTAGCCTAGGGGAGCCCGAGCCTGAAGCCTAGGGGTGCCCTAGCCTGAAGGCTAGGGGAGCCCTAGCCTTAGCCTAGGGGAGCCCGAGCCTGAAGCCTAGGGGTGCCCTAGCCTGAAGGCTAGGGGAGCCCTAGCCTTAGCCTAGGGGAGCCCGAGCCTGAAGCCTAGGGGTGCCCTAGCCTGAAGGCTAGGGGAGCCCTAGCCTTAGCCTAGGGGAGCCCGAGCCTGAAGCCTAGGGGTGCCCTAGCCTGAAGGCTAGGGGAGCCCTAGCCTTAGCCTAGGGGAGCCCGAGCCTGAAGCCTAGGGGTGCCCTAGCCTGAAGGCTAGGGGAGCCCTAGCCTTAGCCTAGGGGAGCCCGAGCCTGAAGCCTAGGGGTGCCCTAGCCTGAAGGCTAGGGGAGCCCTAGCCTTAGCCTAGGGGAGCCCGAGCCTGAAGCCTAGGGGTGCCCTAGCCTGAAGGCTAGGGGAGCCCTAGCCTTAGCCTAGGGGAGCCCGAGCCTGAAGCCTAGGGGTGCCCTAGCCTGAAGGCTAGGGGAGCCCTAGCCTTAGCCTAGGGGAGCCCGAGCCTGAAGCCTAGGGGTGCCCTAGCCTGAAGGCTAGGGGAGCCCTAGCCTTAGCCTAGGGGAGCCCGAGCCTGAAGCCTAGGGGTGCCCTAGCCTGAAGGCTAGGGGAGCCCTAGCCTTAGCCTAGGGGAGCCCGAGCCTGAAGCCTAGGGGTGCCCTAGCCTGAAGGCTAGGGGAGCCCTAGCCTTAGCCTAGGGGAGCCCGAGCCTGAAGCCTAGGGGTGCCCTAGCCTGAAGGCTAGGGGAGCCCTAGCCTTAGCCTAGGGGAGCCCGAGCCTGAAGCCTAGGGGTGCCCTAGCCTGAAGGCTAGGGGAGCCCTAGCCTTAGCCTAGGGGAGCCCGAGCCTGAAGCCTAGGGGTGCCCTAGCCTGAAGGCTAGGGGAGCCCTAGCCTTAGCCTCGGGGAGCCCGAGCCTGAAGCCTAGGGGTGCCCTAGCCTGAAGGCTAGGGGAGCCCTAGCCTTAGCCTCGGGGAGCCCGAGCCTGAAGCCTAGGGGTGCCCTAGCCTGAAGGCTAGGGGAGCCCTAGCCTTAGCCTCGGGGAGCCCGAGCCTGAAGCCTAGGGGTGCCCTAGCCTGAAGGCTAGGGGAGCCCTAGCCTTAGCCTCGGGGAGCCCGAGCCTGAAGCCTAGGGGTGCCCTAGCCTGAAGGCTAGGGGAGCCCTAGCCTTAGCCTAGGGGAGCCCTAGCCTGAAGCCTAGGGGTGCCCTAGCCTGAAGGCTAGGGGAGCCCTAGCCTTAGCCTAGGGGAGCCCTAGCCTGAAGCCTAGGGGTGCCCTAGCCTGAAGGCTAGGGGAGCCCTAGCCTTAGCCTAGGGGAGCCCTAGCCTGAAGCCTAGGGGTGCCCTAGCCTGAAGGCTAGGGGAGCCCTAGCCTTAGCCTAGGGGAGCCCTAGCCTGAAGCCTAGGGGTGCCCTAGCCTGAAGGCTAGGGGAGCCCTAGCCTTAGCCTAGGGGAGCCCTAGCCTGAAGCCTAGGGGTGCCCTAGCCTGAAGGCTAGGGGAGCCCTAGCCTTAGCCTAGGGGAGCCCTAGCCTGAAGCCTAGGGGTGCCCTAGCCTGAAGGCTAGGGGAGCCCTAGCCTTAGCCTAGGGGAGCCCTAGCCTGAAGCCTAGGGGTGCCCTAGCCTGAAGGCTAGGGGAGCCCTAGCCTTAGCCGAGGGGAGCCCTAGCCTGAAGCCTAGGGGTGCCCTAGCCTGAAGGCTAGGGGAGCCCTAGCCTTAGCCGAGGGGAGCCCTAGCCTGAAGCCTAGGGGTGCCCTAGCCTGAAGGCTAGGGGAGCCCTAGCCTTAGCCGAGGGGAGCCCTAGCCTGAAGCCTAGGGGTGCCCTAGCCTGAAGGCTAGGGGAGCCCTAGCCTTAGCCGAGGGGAGCCCTAGCCTGAAGCCTAGGGGTGCCCTAGCCTGAAGGCTAGGGGAGCCCTAGCCTTAGCCGAGGGGAGCCCTAGCCTGAAGCCTAGGGGTGCCCTAGCCTGAAGGCTAGGGGAGCCCTAGCCTTAGCCGAGGGGAGCCCTAGCCTGAAGCCTAGGGGTGCCCTAGCCTGAAGGCTAGGGGAGCCCTAGCCTTAGCCGAGGGGAGCCCTAGCCTGAAGGCTAGGGGTGCCCTAGCCTGAAGGCTAGGGGAGCCCTAGCCTTAGCCGAGGGGAGCCCTAGCCTGAAGGCTAGGGGTGCCCTAGCCTGAAGGCTAGGGGAGCCCTAGCCTTAGCCGAGGGGAGCCCTAGCCTGAAGGCTAGGGGTGCCCTAGCCTGAAGGCTAGGGGAGCCCTAGCCTTAGCCGAGGGGAGCCCTAGCCTGAAGGCTAGGGGTGCCCTAGCCTGAAGGCTAGGGGAGCCCTAGCCTTAGCCGAGGGGAGCCCTAGCCTGAAGCCTAGGGGTGCCCTAGCCTGAAGGCTAGGGGAGCCCTAGCCTTAGCCGAGGGGAGCCCTAGCCTGAAGCCTAGGGGTGCCCTAGCCTGAAGGCTAGGGGAGCCCTAGCCTTAGCCGAGGGGAGCCCTAGCCTGAAGCCTAGGGGTGCCCTAGCCTGAAGGCTAGGGGAGCCCTAGCCTTAGCCGAGGGGAGCCCTAGCCTGAAGCCTAGGGGTGCCCTAGCCTGAAGGCTAGGGGAGCCCTAGCCTTAGCCGAGGGGAGCCCTAGCCTGAAGCCTAGGGGTGCCCTAGCCTGAAGGCTAGGGGAGCCCTAGCCTTAGCCGAGGGGAGCCTGAAGCCTAGGGGTGCCCTAGCCTGAAGGCTAGGGGAGCCCTAGCCTTAGCCTAGGGGAGCCTGACCTAGGGGTGCCCTAGCCTGAAGGCTAGGGGAGCCCTAGCCTTAGCCTAGGGGAGCCTGACCTAGGGGTGCCCTAGCCTGAAGGCTAGGGGAGCCCTAGCCTTAGCCTAGGGGAGCCTGAAGCCTAGGGGTGCCCTAGCCTGAAGGCTAGGGGAGCCCTAGCCTTAGCCTAGGGGAGCCCGAGCCTGAAGCCTAGGGGTGCCCTAGCCTGAAGGCTAGGGGAGCCCTAGCCTTAGCCTAGGGGAGCCCGAGCCTGAAGCCTAGGGGTGCCCTAGCCTGAAGGCTAGGGGAGCCCTAGCCTTAGCCTAGGGGAGCCCGAGCCTGAAGCCTAGGGGTGCCCTAGCCTGAAGGCTAGGGGAGCCCTAGCCTTAGCCTAGGGGAGCCCGAGCCTGAAGCCTAGGGGTGCCCTAGCCTGAAGGCTAGGGGAGCCCTAGCCTTAGCCTCGGGGAGCCCGAGCCTGAAGCCTAGGGGTGCCCTAGCCTGAAGGCTAGGGGAGCCCTAGCCTTAGCCTCGGGGAGCCCGAGCCTGAAGCCTAGGGGTGCCCTAGCCTGAAGGCTAGGGGAGCCCTAGCCTTAGCCTCGGGGAGCCCGAGCCTGAAGCCTAGGGGTGCCCTAGCCTGAAGGCTAGGGGAGCCCTAGCCTTAGCCTCGGGGAGCCCTAGCCTGAAGCCTAGGGGTGCCCTAGCCTGAAGGCTAGGGGAGCCCTAGCCTTAGCCTAGGGGAGCCCTAGCCTGAAGCCTAGGGGTGCCCTAGCCTGAAGGCTAGGGGAGCCCTAGCCTTAGCCTAGGGGAGCCCTAGCCTGAAGCCTAGGGGTGCCCTAGCCTGAAGGCTAGGGGAGCCCTAGCCTTAGCCTAGGGGAGCCCTAGCCTGAAGCCTAGGGGTGCCCTAGCCTGAAGGCTAGGGGAGCCCTAGCCTTAGCCTAGGGGAGCCCTAGCCTGAAGCCTAGGGGTGCCCTAGCCTGAAGGCTAGGGGAGCCCTAGCCTTAGCCTAGGGGAGCCCTAGCCTGAAGCCTAGGGGTGCCCTAGCCTGAAGGCTAGGGGAGCCCTAGCCTTAGCCTAGGGGAGCCCTAGCCTGAAGCCTAGGGGTGCCCTAGCCTGAAGGCTAGGGGAGCCCTAGCCTTAGCCGAGGGGAGCCCTAGCCTGAAGCCTAGGGGTGCCCTAGCCTGAAGGCTAGGGGAGCCCTAGCCTTAGCCGAGGGGAGCCCTAGCCTGAAGCCTAGGGGTGCCCTAGCCTGAAGGCTAGGGGAGCCCTAGCCTTAGCCGAGGGGAGCCCTAGCCTGAAGCCTAGGGGTGCCCTAGCCTGAAGGCTAGGGGAGCCCTAGCCTTAGCCGAGGGGAGCCCTAGCCTGAAGCCTAGGGGTGCCCTAGCCTGAAGGCTAGGGGAGCCCTAGCCTTAGCCGAGGGGAGCCCTAGCCTGAAGCCTAGGGGTGCCCTAGCCTGAAGGCTAGGGGAGCCCTAGACTTAGCCGAGGGGAGCCCTAGCCTGAAGCCTAGGGGTGCCCTAGCCTGAAGGCTAGGGGAGCCCTAGCCTTAGCCGAGGGGAGCCCTAGCCTGAAGGCTAGGGGTGCCCTAGCCTGAAGGCTAGGGGAGCCCTAGCCTTAGCCGAGGGGAGCCCTAGCCTGAAGGCTAGGGGTGCCCTAGCCTGAAGGCTAGGGGAGCCCTAGCCTTAGCCGAGGGGAGCCCTAGCCTGAAGGCTAGGGGTGCCCTAGCCTGAAGGCTAGGGGAGCCCTAGCCTTAGCCGAGGGGAGCCCTAGCCTGAAGGCTAGGGGTGCCCTAGCCTGAAGGCTAGGGGAGCCCTAGCCTTAGCCGAGGGGAGCCCTAGCCTGAAGCCTAGGGGTGCCCTAGCCTGAAGGCTAGGGGAGCCCTAGCCTTAGCCGAGGGGAGCCCTAGCCTGAAGCCTAGGGGTGCCCTAGCCTGAAGGCTAGGGGAGCCCTAGCCTTAGCCGAGGGGAGCCCTAGCCTGAAGCCTAGGGGTGCCCTAGCCTGAAGGCTAGGGGAGCCCTAGCCTTAGCCGAGGGGAGCCCTAGCCTGAAGCCTAGGGGTGCCCTAGCCTGAAGGCTAGGGGAGCCCTAGCCTTAGCCGAGGGGAGCCCTAGCCTGAAGCCTAGGGGTGCCCTAGCCTGAAGGCTAGGGGAGCCCTAGCCTTAGCCGAGGGGAGCCTGAAGCCTAGGGGTGCCCTAGCCTGAAGGCTAGGGGAGCCCTAGCCTTAGCCTAGGGCCGAGCCTGACCTAGGGGTGCCCTAGCCTGAAGGCTAGGGGAGCCCTAGCCTTAGCCTAGGGCAGCCTGACCTAGGGGTGCCCTAGCCTGAAGGCTAGGGGAGCCCTAGCCTTAGCCTAGGGGAGCCTGAAGCCTAGGGGTGCCCTAGCCTGAAGGCTAGGGGAGCCCTAGCCTTAGCCTAGGGGAGCCCGAGCCTGAAGCCTAGGGGTGCCCTAGCCTGAAGGCTAGGGGAGCCCTAGCCTTAGCCTAGGGGAGCCCGAGCCTGAAGCCTAGGGGTGCCCTAGCCTGAAGGCTAGGGGAGCCCTAGCCTTAGCCTAGGGGAGCCCGAGCCTGAAGCCTAGGGGTGCCCTAGCCTGAAGGCTAGGGGAGCCCTAGCCTTAGCCTAGGGGAGCCCGAGCCTGAAGCCTAGGGGTGCCCTAGCCTGAAGGCTAGGGGAGCCCTAGCCTTAGCCTAGGGGAGCCCGAGCCTGAAGCCTAGGGGTGCCCTAGCCTGAAGGCTAGGGGAGCCCTAGCCTTAGCCTAGGGGAGCCCGAGCCTGAAGCCTAGGGGTGCCCTAGCCTGAAGGCTAGGGGAGCCCTAGCCTTAGCCTAGGGGAGCCCGAGCCTGAAGCCTAGGGGTGCCCTAGCCTGAAGGCTAGGGGAGCCCTAGCCTTAGCCTCGGGGAGCCCGAGCCTGAAGCCTAGGGGTGCCCTAGCCTGAAGGCTAGGGGAGCCCTAGCCTTAGCCTCGGGGAGCCCGAGCCTGAAGCCTAGGGGTGCCCTAGCCTGAAGGCTAGGGGAGCCCTAGCCTTAGCCTCGGGGAGCCCGAGCCTGAAGCCTAGGGGTGCCCTAGCCTGAAGGCTAGGGGAGCCCTAGCCTTAGCCTCGGGGAGCCCGAGCCTGAAGCCTAGGGGTGCCCTAGCCTGAAGGCTAGGGGAGCCCTAGCCTTAGCCTCGGGGAGCCCGAGCCTGAAGCCTAGGGGTGCCCTAGCCTGAAGGCTAGGGGAGCCCTAGCCTTAGCCTCGGGGAGCCCGAGCCTGAAGCCTAGGGGTGCCCTAGCCTGAAGGCTAGGGGAGCCCTAGCCTTAGCCTCGGGGAGCCCGAGCCTGAAGCCTAGGGGTGCCCTAGCCTGAAGGCTAGGGGAGCCCTAGCCTTAGCCTCGGGGAGCCCGAGCCTGAAGCCTAGGGGTGCCCTAGCCTGAAGGCTAGGGGAGCCCTAGCCTTAGCCTCGGGGAGCCCGAGCCTGAAGCCTAGGGGTGCCCTAGCCTGAAGGCTAGGGGAGCCCTAGCCTTAGCCTCGGGGAGCCCGAGCCTGAAGCCTAGGGGTGCCCTAGCCTGAAGGCTAGGGGAGCCCTAGCCTTAGCCTCGGGGAGCCCGAGCCTGAAGCCTAGGGGTGCCCTAGCCTGAAGGCTAGGGGAGCCCTAGCCTTAGCCTCGGGGAGCCCGAGCCTGAAGCCTAGGGGTGCCCTAGCCTGAAGGCTAGGGGAGCCCTAGCCTTAGCCTCGGGGAGCCCGAGCCTGAAGCCTAGGGGTGCCCTAGCCTGAAGGCTAGGGGAGCCCTAGCCTTAGCCTCGGGGAGCCCGAGCCTGAAGCCTAGGGGTGCCCTAGCCTGAAGGCTAGGGGAGCCCTAGCCTTAGCCTAGGGGAGCCCGAGCCTGAAGCCTAGGGGTGCCCTAGCCTGAAGGCTAGGGGAGCCCTAGCCTTAGCCTAGGGGAGCCCGAGCCTGAAGCCTAGGGGTGCCCTAGCCTGAAGGCTAGGGGAGCCCTAGCCTTAGCCTAGGGGAGCCCGAGCCTGAAGCCTAGGGGTGCCCTAGCCTGAAGGCTAGGGGAGCCCTAGCCTTAGCCTAGGGGAGCCCGAGCCTGAAGCCTAGGGGTGCCCTAGCCTGAAGGCTAGGGGAGCCCTAGCCTTAGCCTAGGGGAGCCCGAGCCTGAAGCCTAGGGGTGCCCTAGCCTGAAGGCTAGGGGAGCCCTAGCCTTAGCCTAGGGGAGCCCGAGCCTGAAGCCTAGGGGTGCCCTAGCCTGAAGGCTAGGGGAGCCCTAGCCTTAGCCTAGGGGAGCCCGAGCCTGAAGCCTAGGGGTGCCCTAGCCTGAAGGCTAGGGGAGCCCTAGCCTTAGCCTAGGGGAGCCCGAGCCTGAAGCCTAGGGGTGCCCTAGCCTGAAGGCTAGGGGAGCCCTAGCCTTAGCCTAGGGGAGCCCGAGCCTGAAGCCTAGGGGTGCCCTAGCCTGAAGGCTAGGGGAGCCCTAGCCTTAGCCTAGGGGAGCCCGAGCCTGAAGCCTAGGGGTGCCCTAGCCTGAAGGCTAGGGGAGCCCTAGCCTTAGCCTAGGGGAGCCCGAGCCTGAAGCCTAGGGGTGCCCTAGCCTGAAGGCTAGGGGAGCCCTAGCCTTAGCCTAGGGGAGCCCGAGCCTGAAGCCTAGGGGTGCCCTAGCCTGAAGGCTAGGGGAGCCCTAGCCTTAGCCTAGGGGAGCCCGAGCCTGAAGCCTAGGGGTGCCCTAGCCTGAAGGCTAGGGGAGCCCTAGCCTTAGCCTAGGGGAGCCCGAGCCTGAAGCCTAGGGGTGCCCTAGCCTGAAGGCTAGGGGAGCCCTAGCCTTAGCCTAGGGGAGCCCGAGCCTGAAGCCTAGGGGTGCCCTAGCCTGAAGGCTAGGGGAGCCCTAGCCTTAGCCTAGGGGAGCCCGAGCCTGAAGCCTAGGGGTGCCCTAGCCTGAAGGCTAGGGGAGCCCTAGCCTTAGCCTAGGGGAGCCCGAGCCTGAAGCCTAGGGGTGCCCTAGCCTGAAGGCTAGGGGAGCCCTAGCCTTAGCCTAGGGGAGCCCGAGCCTGAAGCCTAGGGGTGCCCTAGCCTGAAGGCTAGGGGAGCCCTAGCCTTAGCCTAGGGGAGCCCGAGCCTGAAGCCTAGGGGTGCCCTAGCCTGAAGGCTAGGGGAGCCCTAGCCTTAGCCTAGGGGAGCCCGAGCCTGAAGCCTAGGGGTGCCCTAGCCTGAAGGCTAGGGGAGCCCTAGCCTTAGCCTAGGGGAGCCCGAGCCTGAAGCCTAGGGGTGCCCTAGCCTGAAGGCTAGGGGAGCCCTAGCCTTAGCCTAGGGGAGCCCGAGCCTGAAGCCTAGGGGTGCCCTAGCCTGAAGGCTAGGGGAGCCCTAGCCTTAGCCTAGGGGAGCCCGAGCCTGAAGCCTAGGGGTGCCCTAGCCTGAAGGCTAGGGGAGCCCTAGCCTTAGCCTAGGGAGCCCGAGCCTGAAGCCTAGGGGTGCCCTAGCCTGAAGGCTAGGGGAGCCCTAGCCTTAGCCTAGGGGAGCCCGAGCCTGAAGCCTAGGGGTGCCCTAGCCTGAAGGCTAGGGGAGCCCTAGCCTTAGCCTAGGGGAGCCCGAGCCTGAAGCCTAGGGGTGCCCTAGCCTGAAGGCTAGGGGAGCCCTAGCCTTAGCCTAGGGGAGCCCGAGCCTGAAGCCTAGGGGTGCCCTAGCCTGAAGGCTAGGGGAGCCCTAGCCTTAGCCTAGGGGAGCCCGAGCCTGAAGCCTAGGGGTGCCCTAGCCTGAAGGCTAGGGGAGCCCTAGCCTTAGCCTAGGGGAGCCCGAGCCTGAAGCCTAGGGGTGCCCTAGCCTGAAGGCTAGGGAGCCCTAGCCTTAGCCTAGGGGAGCCCGAGCCTGAAGCCTAGGGGTGCCCTAGCCTGAAGGCTAGGGGAGCCCTAGCCTTAGCCTAGGGGAGCCCGAGCCTGAAGCCTAGGGGTGCCCTAGCCTGAAGGCTAGGGGAGCCCTAGCCTTAGCCTAGGGGAGCCCGAGCCTGAAGCCTAGGGGTGCCCTAGCCTGAAGGCTAGGGGAGCCCTAGCCTTAGCCTAGGGGAGCCCGAGCCTGAAGCCTAGGGGTGCCCTAGCCTGAAGGCTAGGGGAGCCCTAGCCTTAGCCTAGGGGAGCCCGAGCCTGAAGCCTAGGGGTGCCCTAGCCTGAAGGCTAGGGGAGCCCTAGCCTTAGCCTAGGGGAGCCCGAGCCTGAAGCCTAGGGGTGCCCTAGCCTGAAGGCTAGGGGAGCCCTAGCCTGAAGCCTAGGGGTGCCCTAGCCTGAAGGCTAGGGGAGCCCTAGCCTTAGCCTAGGGGAGCCCGAGCCTGAAGCCTAGGGGCAGCCCTAGCCTGAAGGCTAGGGGAGCCCTAGCCTTAGCCTAGGGGAGCCCGAGACTGAAGCCTAGGGGTGCCCTAGCCTGAAGGCTAGGGGAGCCCTAGCCTTAGCCTAGGGGAGCCCGAGCCTGAAGCGTAGGGGAGCCCGAGCCTGAAGGCTAGGGGAGCCCTAGCCTGAAGCCTAGGGGAGCCCGAGCCTGAAGCCTAGGGGAGCCCGAGACTGAAGGCTAGGGGAGCCCTAGCCTGAAGCCTAGGGGAGCCCGAGCCTAAAGCCTAGGGGAGCCCGAGCCTGAAGGCTAGGGAGCCCTAGCCTGAAGCCTAGGGGAGCCCGAGCCTAAAGCCTAGGGGAGCCCGAGCCTGAAGGCTAGGGGAGCCCTAGCCTGAAGCCTAGGGGAGCCCGAGCCTAAAGCCTAGGGGAGCCCGAGCCTGAAGGCTAGGGGAGCCCTAGCCTGAAGCCTAGGGGAGCCCGAGCCTAAAGCCTAGGGGAGCCCGAGCCTGAAGGCTAGGGGAGCCCTAGCCTGAAGCCTAGGGGAGCCCGAGCCTAAAGCCTAGGGGAGCCCGAGCCTGAAGGCTAGGGAGCCCTAGCCTGAAGCCTAGGGGAGCCCGAGCCTAAAGCCTAGGGGAGCCCGAGCCTGAAGGCTAGGGAGCCCTAGCCTGAAGCCTAGGGGAGCCCGAGCCTAAAGCCTAGGGGAGCCCGAGCCTGAAGGCTAGGGGAGCCCTAGCCTGAAGCCTAGGGGAGCCCGAGCCTAAAGCCTAGGGGAGCCCGAGCCTGAAGGCTAGGGGAGCCCTAGCCTGAAGCCTAGGGGAGCCCGAGCCTAAAGCCTAGGGGAGCCCGAGCCTGAAGGCTAGGGGAGCCCTAGCCTGAAGCCTAGGGGAGCCCGAGCCTAAAGCCTAGGGGAGCCCGAGCCTGAAGGCTAGGGGAGCCCTAGCCTGAAGCCTAGGGGAGCCCGAGCCTAAAGCCTAGGGGAGCCCGAGCCTGAAGGCTAGGGGAGCCCTAGCCTGAAGCCTAGGGGAGCCCGAGCCTAAAGCCTAGGGAGCCCGAGCCTGAAGGCTAGGGGAGCCCTAGCCTGAAGCCTAGGGGAGCCCGAGCCTAAAGCCTAGGGGAGCCCGAGCCTGAAGGCTAGGGGAGCCCTAGCCTGAAGCCTAGGGGAGCCCGAGCCTAAAGCCTAGGGGAGCCCGAGCCTGAAGGCTAGGGGAGCCCTAGCCTGAAGCCTAGGGGAGCCCGAGCCTAAAGCCTAGGGGAGCCCGAGCCTGAAGGCTAGGGGAGCCCTAGCCTGAAGCCTAGGGGAGCCCGAGCCTAAAGCCTAGGGGAGCCCGAGCCTGAAGGCTAGGGGAGCCCTAGCCTGAAGCCTAGGGAGCCCGAGCCTAAAGCCTAGGGGAGCCCGAGCCTGAAGGCTAGGGGAGCCCTAGCCTGAAGCCTAGGGGAGCCCGAGCCTAAAGCCTAGGGGAGCCCGAGCCTGAAGGCTAGGGGAGCCCTAGCCTGAAGCCTAGGGGAGCCCGAGCCTAAAGCCTAGGGGAGCCCGAGCCTGAAGGCTAATCTATAGAGTGGGATACTCTGCCTGAAGCCCTAGGGGAGCCCGAGCCTAAGCAGGGGAGCCCGAGCCTGAAGGTAGGGGAGCCCTAGCCTGAAGCTGGGGAGCCG